>NW_015114290.1:40687-60066 GCF_001443285.1 Poecilia latipinna | reverse complement strand
GAAGGATCCTTCTGGATCACTGAAGGAGGTTCTCATAATGGTACTTCAGCCACAACTGAACAACAGCTGATGGTTTTAAATTAAACAGTAGCTATAACTGTACATTTACTTGTTTTGAACTTTATAAATGCCAAGATACAGTGGTACTGTTGCCATCACCATGGAAATCTCATTACACAGTAGACATTACACCCAACTGCAGACTGTTGGTTTGGAATAATAATCTCTAATCCTTTACCTAACCCTGTACTGAATAACAAAAAGCCCAAAGTGCGTCATGAAATGAGACAAAAAAAATCATACGGATAACTAAGCTTAATAATACTGGGGAGAAAGAGGACAAACAGCATAATGTTCTTCATGAGCTTCAACTACAGGCAGTCTATTCACACATAAAATTATGCACAACTTTGACAATTTTAATCAAGAAAAGTTATTAGTCAATATGGCCTATAAAATTCCTAATATAGATAGCTAATTAACCATAATGAATAACATTTATGCTGTAAAGTTGTTTTTGTGGATGCCATTTATGAGCAATATATATCTATGTTAATTATTTTTTATCACCTCTGAAATAGTAAGTTAATTTAAAAATATACAGAAAACAGTTCATCATTTCCCTAACAGTTGAAGATTTTTAGAGCTTGCACCTTAAAAAAGGTAATAGCTGAATATTAAAGTTGTGATTATTTACTCCACAAAAAATATGAATTAATTAAGATAATGCATTAAGAAAACTGCACAACATGCATTAAGAAAACTGCACAACACATTTGTTATATCAACATTAACTATTATATTTTAAATGTAACATATCTTCAATTAATTCATATAATCAAATAAGGCCATAGTGATGTCTCATGTGTTGCAGCTAGCCTCGCGAGATCTGGAAAAGCTGCATCAATGAAATTTTTATTTTTATTTTGATTGTACCAGTAGATCTAAAAATGCGATGTAAACGAATTATTCGACAAAAATGAAACTCTTGTAAAAGAAGCAAAGATCCTTACTGTCAAACTGGACGTCTTCGTCCTCTTCGCTCGCCAAACTTAACAAGCTAATGCTGCTCTCAACCTGCTGTCTCCGGACAGATCTGAGGTTCCGGTGGACCAACAGGTTGCTAGCGCTGCCAGAACATTCCTCAGAGCGCATCAGACCGTTGTCCGGCGTCGAACTGTACATTTTAAACGTGAATAACAAAAAAAATAAAACTAAACCATTTTTCTACAGTGTTACCAAATTCTCAACGGCTAACCTCATGTTAGTCGCTAACTACGGATAGAGAGTCGCTTATAAAACTTTTACAGAACTTGTCAGAAATGAACGCTGTGGGAAAAGTCCCTTACGTCCCCTGTCAACTGTCGGCCATGTTTGAGGAGCAGCCGGCTTAAAGGGACCGTCATAAAATGCGTGCACTATAATAAGCAAACAGCCTGTTCCTTAATAATCGTTCTCCAAAACAAGAAACACGTCCAACATTCAAGTAACTATCTAATCATAAAAGCAAATATTTTAAAATAATTTGCATATTTGGTAAAATTATTTACTAAACATAATAGTATTCGTTTTTTAGGATGTACGACAATTATCCATGAGCCCTAACATCCGATGATGAAATTCAACAGAGGTTTGGGAAATTGTTTTAATAAAAGTACCACAAGGTGCATTCTTTGTTTTATATTTGGGCTCTAATTACACTTTTTATGTATTCTTTATAGAGCTTAACCTTTACATGCTTTTTCTTCTTGTACTAGTAAGCTGCGCAGTGTTGCGCGGTAGTAATACTCACGAACATTGTGCGTAAACGGCGCGGGAGAGCTTCATTTTTGTGTTTCTCACGCAGGGAAGCCAGAGTAAGTAAATACAAACTACATGGTACATAACCAGCTGATGCAGCGGTCCGTTTGAGTTCAGGCTGTAGGGACAGGAGGGATCCAGTGGAAATTCTGGGAAAGATGACCGATGTTTGGTAAGTTAGCCGTCTCATTTTAGTTTTTCCCCTTCAGAATTATTAGTCTTTTATGTCTTGAAGCTGTAGTCACTCTGTGCTTCAAGTCAAAATGTGCTCTAAAGTCCAGGGGACTTAACTCTGTGAAACTGCCTTTGCTATCTAAATCTTGCACTGCCTTCTAAAGGTATACCCTCTCTCATATTTGACCTCTTTCATATTTGGTGGTTGGCAACTGAAAAGTAGCAGGAAAATAATGAGTTGTTTTAATTTTATTTGTCTTGTTGTGAAACACCTGAAAAATGTGAAATTGTATTCATCCTCCAAATCACAAATTAGAACCTGTTTTCATTGTAATTAGGACTGCAGATGTTTTTAATTATTTCTCTACTTGCTGTAAATGTGGACTGAAATTTCTGCCCTCTCTTCAAGCCCAGTTTGATGAAATGGAGAGCATCTGCACCAACTTGTCATCAGATGCTTCCAATTGGATTTAGGTTTTGACTGGGCCATTCTTATATATGTTTATGCTTTGATCACCTTTCCATAACAGTGGGTGTGTACTTAGGCTCTTTGTCTTGTTAGGTGAATATTCTCCCTGCTCTCCAGGCTCTTGAAGCATCTAACAGGTTTCCTTTCATCAGTGCTCTGTATCTAGCTCCATTCTTCATTTCATCAACTTCACACTCGCTTCCCAGTTCCACCACATGTAACCGTGGGTTGTGTCTGTTCAGGCTAATGTGTACTGTTAGTTTTCCTTTACACACATTTTTTTGCACGTAGTTGAATTTTGGTCTCATCAGACCAATGCAGACCAATGAATCCGTATGAATTGAGTGACATTTTGAAGTAAAATGAATTAATCTCATTGTTATTACTGTTTAAAACTTCATTTATTACTAATTTTGTCTATGGCAACATGTAAAAGGCCATGGTGTCTGTTATGGTGTCTATGGTCTGTTTTTAGCATGAGAAGTTTTCCAGCTGCAGCTCTCACTGTTCTTGTTTCTTCTCAGCACTTCTGAGCCTGCTGGAGCCATAAGGGCCATCGACAAGCACTCAGTGCATCGGATCTGCTCTGGACAAGTAGTCCTGAGTCTGGCCACAGCCGTCAAAGAGCTGGTGGAGAACAGCATTGATGCAGGAGCAACCAATGTTGGTGAGCAGAGCACAAAGTGTACTTCTGAAACACAAAACAGATGCTCTACCTTATAGTCTAAACTCTAGAATATATGTTTTTGTGTATTTAACAAAAAGCTTTACAGATTTACTTTTTGTTTATCCGATTCTCAACATTTCTACTAAACCATTAGATGTGTTATTAATATGCTTCTAGGAAACTTAGACTGCACATGTCTGCTTGTCTGTCCTTATTAACATCCCATCCCTTCTAATCCAGAGGTCAAGCTGAAGGAGTGTGGTGCTGAACAAATAGAAGTGTCTGACAATGGCAGAGGTGTCGAAGAGGCGAACTTTGAAGGACTGGGTATGTGGGGTCTTTGTAATTCTAAATAATTTAGAAAAATCTGTTAATGTATGAAATTTAGGTATTTTTGGATATATATAGACAAATATTTCCTAGTATTTCCAGACTTTGTTCCCTTATGCATCGTCTAAATGTTGCATCCGTCTATCCATCCATGCATCCATTTTTAAAGTCAAACCTCTACAGAATTATCTGCAGCAAACTGAAAGTCAGTTTGATCTGTAACTGTACTTGAACTGAAGTCTGAATTCTGGATTAGAAAAAGTAAGACATTTTGAGATGAACAACCTATGAACTGTGTGTGCATGATGCTGTGCCTTCCTCTTCTGCCTGCTCCACAGCACTAAAGCATCACACATCAAAGCTGAGGGATTTCTCTGACCTGATCCACGTGGAAACATTCGGCTTTCGAGGCGAAGCCCTGAGCTCTTTGTGTGCTCTCAGGTAAAGTCACATTTATTCTGTTCACAAAGCCCACAGTAATATTATAATCACTCCTTGTCTCAACTTGTGGTTGCAGTGACCTGAGTGTGATTACGTGCCATGAGTCCAGCCAAATAGGCACCAAGTTGTTGTTTGACCACAAAGGTCACCTTGTGCAGCAGTCCCCCTGTCCCAGGCAGCAGGGCACCACGGTAACGCTGCAGCAGCTCTTCTACACGCTGCCTGTCAGACACAAGGAGTTCCAGCGGAATATCAAGAAGGTCAGCAATGAAACAGTTTATCCTGGAATGTCCATGGTGGAATGTATATAACTCGTCATATTTACACTAATTCTTTTTTTTTTAATACTTCTAGTTGTAGAGTTAATTTGTTAGCTTGATGACCAACAACATGGTGGAAAGATCTTAGAATATCCAGTATGTTGCTTCCCTTCTTAAAGGATTTTATGTTATAATCTGGTGATGAACCTCTGAGAAAAAAAAACAATCAATTAGAAAACTAATTGCTGAATCATATTACACAATGTGAACTAAGAACAACATGTGATGTATAACAGAAGGTCTATTTGACAAAAATATTGCTAGCTTCATAGAAATCTTCAAAAGGTTCCAGGAAACTTTCAGGTAAAAACACAAATGAAAGAAAGAACAAAACGATGAGGCTCATCAGTGTGACTCTGTTCTGGAGCATCTGGAGATGACAGTGCTCAAAGGGATTCCTCATAAAACACAGAACATTTTGGACAACCCTGAGCATCCGCTTGATCAGACTGTCATCCAACAACAGGGTATCTTCAGTTAGAGGCTTCTTCAGGTCCTCTAATGTTGATGGATGATCCATCTATGTATGTATGTATGGATGTATGGATGTATGGATGGATGGATGGATGGATGGATGTTTCAGAATTTTTGTTTCCTGTTGCATCATTCCTTATTCCCAAAATGTATAAATAGATTAAAAACTTGTCATCAGATACTGATAATACTTTAATCACCCACTAATTAAAGATTGTTCTTGTCATCATGTTAAATAATTAAATAACTTTTGAAAAAACAATCTGGTTAGAAGTCAGAAATGTGCTCAGCTTTGTCTCAATTTTGATCTTAATTGTGTTACGTTTCCTTTTATTTGAATGTAGTAAATACCCACCCAGTTGTTTTTATCCTTAATCTGAAACGTTGCTGTGTTTTCAGGAGTTTGCTAAAATGATCCACGTCCTGCAGGCCTACTGCATCGTTTCTACAGGAGTCCGTATCACCTGCTCCAACCAAACGGGCCAGGGAAAGCGCAGCGCCGTCCTCAGCACCGGTGGCAGCCAGAGTATGAGAGACAACATCGGTGCCATATTTGGACCAAAACAGGTTCTAGCTTCTTTTACCCTAATTTAAGGCAGCAGCTCCAGGATATTCCCGAAGCCAGTTTTCCTCACCACTGATTTTCCTTCTGTGCCCTGCAGATGCAGAGTCTTCTCCCTTTCCGGCAAGTTTCTCCGTCAGAGAATATCATGGAGGAATATGGACTTAAAGACGGAGACTTACCCAAACAGCTTTTTACGTGAGTGGCGTGTTTTTATTAAATGACACCATGCCTTTTGTTGTTGCTTTAAGTCCAAATGCTTTGTGCAGGCTTTCAGGCTTTGTGTCCACCGGGGACCACGGTGTGGGGCGGAGCGCCTCAGACCGGCAGTTCTTCTTCATCAACAGCCGCCCATGTGACCCAGTGAAGGTCATTATTGTTGAAAGCTTTTAACTGAGTTTGTATTTTCTGCCTGACTACTTTTTTTTCTTTTTTTTTTTTTTTTTACCTTGTAGGTCAGTAAACTTGTGAATGAAGTGTACCACATGTACAACAGACATCAGTATCCATTTGTTGCCCTGAACATAGCTGTTGCCTCAGGTGAGAAAATTAACAAAATAAAACGTTATTCCTGAAATGAACTGTTGAATTTAAGGTTCAACACCATGACATTTTATTGAAGTGATTTCCAGCTCAGTTCAATTCAGTTTCAATTAAACGTCGTCTTCAGACATTTAACAAAGACAATGAATGAAGCGGCTGGGACACACTGAGCTGAGCTAACATGGGCCTGGTGCAAACTGTCCACTAAATATAATCACATTGTGATTGACAAGGAAAGAGAGACTTGACTTTTTCAGATTTGAATAAGGTCAATAATTAAATGATTTAGTTAAATAAACAAAATATTGAATATAAATGTAAAAATGCACTTACATTAACAGCAGTTAATTAGATACAAAACATTTCTGAATAAAATATTTCCTAATTAAAATCAAGTTATTTATAAATGATACATTTGTTTATGAAATGCACCCTGTACATAATAGTTTAAGCTAGAACTATTATTATTTGTAATAATAGTCCAAACGGTTCAAAACCTTCTAACAACCTCACATGAAAAAAAAAACTGTGAGATGAAAATGTAGTTAAATAGAAGAAAAATGTTGGTGTTGGTATTGGTAGGGCCGTTGTTGGTAGAAAAAAAATTCCTCCCAAAAATGTCAGAAACTTTGAGGTTAATCTCAGGAATTTTCTACAAAAAACTTTGAGTTTCAACAGCCAAAAATTCTTGACTTTTGGAAATTTTATGACTTTCATCCCATTGGAACTCAGAAATGTTCTTGTTTTTTCTATAAAATTTCTGATATTATTCTCAAAATGTCTGAGTTTTACGATGGAAATTTACTCCTTTTTTATTTTTCTATCTATAATGGCTCTAATACGTCTTCTTAGTGATCTCTAAAAGTTAGATCCATCCATTGTCTTTACATTCTCCTTTTTTCAGGGTGTAGATTGAGTCTTAACAAGAAGTGTGGTAACCCTGCAGGGTCTTTTCTTTCATTTTTGGTTGCTTGTTGTTCCCAGACTGCGTGGATGTGAATGTAACGCCTGACAAACGACAGATTTTCCTTCAAGAGGAGAAGCTATTACTCGCCATCCTAAAGTCTTCTCTCATCAACATGTATGAAGCTGGAGTAAATAAGATGAGCCTGAACTATACACCGAGTGAGAACTTGTCTTTTCATACTTCTATTATGTCCTTTTTTTCATTTTATGCCTCTTATTTTGAAAGTTTCTGTTTTCTGTTTCTCTCTAGCTGTATCGTCTGCATCTAAAGAAGTTCACCTTCCCGTTGAAGACAAAGCAGAACCTGCGGAGACCAACCAACCCGGGACTCCGAGCCCAAAGTCAACCATGAACCTCGCTGCCCTCAAAGCTGCTTTCTCAAACCAGAACAGCGCCCTCTCTGGGAGTAAGTCAAGCACAGAAAAAGCTTCCAAAAGCGGGCCAAGCCAGAAAACGCTGCAGTGTTTCTTTAAGGGCTCAGTTAAATCACCAGTACAACCCAGAAGAGAGGCTGCTAAAGGCAGCCTGGGAGTGTGGGCGGAGCTCCATGGGTTCAGGAATGAAAGGGTGTCAGTCAGGGAGAATGACTCTGAAAGAGGCTTGGCAGTAGAATCACAAGATCCACAGCATCCAGTCTCCTTCAAACCAGTTGTTGAAAATGTAACGCACGACTCATCGGTGAGCCAGAACCTCCATGAGGACCCGGAGTTGCAGGCCGAAGCACGTTCACCTGTCGAGGACTCCGTCATTATCCCTGAAGCTAAACGAGCCAGAAGAGACGATCCATGTTTCACCGCAGAGCGAACGCCCGACACGGCTTCCTCCACGACCGACGTCCCCGTCTGTCTGCAGAGGAGGACCGTGCCTCTGCATTTCTGTCTGCAGGCCCTGGCAGCCGGCATGAAGAGACTGCAGCAGCAGCAGAGACGGCAAGCCGCAGACAGGCTGTGCTACAGGCGCTTCAGGGCCAACATCAGCCCTGGAGAAAACCAGAGAGCTGAGGACGAGCTCCGCAGAGAGATCAGGTGGGACTGAATGATGCTCAGTCAGGGCTGGGCGATATGGACTTAGACTTTTATTGTGATGTTTTCTGTTGCTATATTGATGAGGATTAAAAATAATTTTCTTTTCCTACTGTTTGAGGTAACTGTATGGTCATGACTGCATATAGTCCCACAAATCCGATTTTGGGAAAATCATTTCCATGTAAAATGATTTGCTTGAAAACCAGTTATTTAAAAAAAATTTGATTTTTATCACTAGACTGCACACAGTAATGGCATTTATTCATATTTTCTCCCTTTACTGATATTTATTGTTTCTGTCATGGAATAAAGAGTGAAGAAAATAGTAAAATTAACATCTCCAATAATACTTTTTTTTCTACAACTTTAATTTAATGCTACCAAGACGCTGCTCACTTTGAGAAGCTCTGGTTTAGATCAGAGAATATTCATGTCAGAACAACCCAGTCAAATCCCAAATATATCATAATCTAACCTCCCTGAGCTAGAGAACCATTAAGCATATTTTTATTTCCAAAATCCAATAGAAAACCACGTATTGCTCTACTACTGCTTCACAAATATTAGTACTTTGTGTTGATCTATCTCATAAAATTCCACTAAGCAATAAAAGGTGTGGGGTCATAACCTGACAACTGTGGAAACGTTCAGCTGTAATCAACATGTCTGGCTTTTCTTAGTAGGGGTTCTGTGCAATTTGTGTTAGAGTACAAATGTTTTTTTGTTTTTTTTCTACTTTTTTGTAGTAAGGACATGTTTAAGGAAATGGAGATCATCGGTCAGTTTAACCTGGGCTTCATCATCACCAAGCTGAACTCAGACATCTTTATGATTGACCAACACGCCACCGATGAGAAATACAACTTTGAGATGCTGCAGCAGCACACTGTGCTCCAAGGACAGAGGCTCATTGTGTAAGCTGCTGGCATACTGCAGTCTACTTGGTTTTGTGTCCAGAGACTTTAATCCATCTTGTGTCTCCTGGCTCCAGCCCACAGAAACTCCACCTGACTGCAGTCAGTGAGAACGTGCTCTTAGAGAACGTCGAGATCTTCCAGAAGAACGGCTTTGAGTTCTTGATCGATGAAGACGGTAGGACTGTTATCAGACTTCTTCAGGCAGGAAGAACTGTTCCTTCATGTTCTCACTGTGAAGTGATTCCTTCAGCCCAGGTGATGGAGCGAGTGAAGCTGGTCTCCTTGCCCACCAGTAGGAACTGGACCTTCGGGCCGGCCGACATCGAAGAGCTGATCTTCATGCTGAGTGACAGTCCGGGCGTCATGTGCCGCCCGTCTAGAGTCAGGCAGATGTTCGCTTCTAGAGCGTGTCGCAAATCAGTTGAGTTTAGCTCACTTTTGACACACACACACACATGCGCGCACACACACACAACTTACAATTTATTTTATCAGTTCCTTGTTTGATAAAAGCCAGTAGATTCCTCACACAGTTACATTTCATATGCAACACTAATAGAGATAAATAATGAAAGTAAAAGTGTCAATGTTTTTCTGTGACAGATATTCAAGTGCTATTGTTATTAGTAAGGCTGTGACTAACGATTATTTTAGTAATTAATTATTCTGATTATGCTAACAATCGGGTAAACAAATTGGCACATTCATTTGACCACTTAAGTCTTTTTTTATACAATATTAAAAATACATAATAAGATGCAAATACATTAATAATTCTGTTATTTTTTTATAATAACAACATAAACATCTTATTGCCTAAAATTCAAGAACAGCATTTCTTTAGTAAACTCTTGATTATTTGTAGCAAAAGAGCTGCAGCTAAAGAAATCCTTCTAACATCAACATGTGAAAAGCTCGGCCTTTCTGTTGGACTGAACATTAATACACTGTTGGGCTGATCTGTTTTTCTTTTTCAATTAACTGATTTATAATTGGATCACAAAATGTGATTATCAGTTTATTTGAATTTTTTTTTACAGAATTTAAACCATGTAAAGCTGAAATTAGAGCATATTTAAATACAAAATAAGGCTTATTTTTATCTTATATGGAAAATATTTGTATATTTTGTTCAGTTTTGGCTTAATTATTGCTCTGACTGTATTGTTCTGTCAGCAAATGGTCTTTTTTGAGTCTTTTTACTCTAATTATCAATTAATCGATTACTAAATTAGTTGACGATTATTTGAACAATTGTTCATCAGGATTAATTCAACTAATTGCTTCAGTCATAATTATGAGACTGAAATTGATCAAAAATGACTGTCAATCAATGAGTTCATTTGTTCACTCATCACTTCCATGGCAACACGTCTACAACATCAACCACCAAACTTTACATTAGCTCTAGACTGGCTGAAGAACATTGTGCAGAGAGCTTCATGGAATGGGTTTTATGGGTTTCTGTATCCAAACCTTACATTGCTAGTTAGAATGCAGAGTTCTGGATACAGTGATGTGAAGCAGACTACTCCTGGGCTCTAGAGTAGTGCTGATATGTTCCCTAGAATGATGAGTCATCATTCTACTCTGTCTGGTCTGTCATTTCCAGGAGAGCAGCTTCCGCCTGGCTACAATTAGTCAAAGTTTAAGGTTCAGTCCAGAAGTGATGATGGTTTGGGTCTGCTTGAGAGAATTTGGCCTCTTTGGTCCAGGCGCAGGAATTCTCAAAGAATCAGCATGCAGAGACATTTAGGACTTTTTCATGCTGTGGAAATGGCCCTCCAACAAAGTATTCAAAGTATTGCAGAAATTACTGCAACAGACATGGATTAATAATAATAATGATAATAATAATCAATTTTATTTATTTTTTATTAGAGAGTTTGACCAGCCAGAGTTCAGAGTCCTGACCTCAACCCGACTTGAACACCTTTGGAAGAAATAATATCTGAGATTGTAAGACAGGGCAGTTTGTCCAACATCAATGTCTGACCTCACAAATGTGCATCTGGAAGAATGACATAGGTGCAATAGATGGACCATCAGAATGTTCAATCCTATAGGCTAAGAATGGGGAAACACTCAAATCAGTGTGTGTTAAAGCAGACAGGCAAATAATTCAGGAAATCTAGTGTAGATGTAACTGTGTTAGGCAGTAGAAAGAAATATAGATTGCTAATAAGTTAAAAATAATCTGAACTGTAAAATCCCTTTGTCAGACCATCATTTTGTTGAGTTGTCTAACAACATGTAGACAGTTGAAAAAGTTTTTATAGATGTTGTTTCATGTCGCAGTATTTTCTCAAAACCCTGATTGTTTGTTTCTGCTGGTATCCGCCTCCAGGTGATGATCGGTACAGCCCTGAGTGTCAGTGAGATGAAGAAGCTGGTGATTCACATGGGAGAGATCGAGCATCCATGGAACTGTCCTCATGGCAGGCCCACCATGCGACACCTCGCCAACCTCGAAATCATCTCACAGGGCTGAGCCCAGAAATACATGAAACACCTTCTGATATTTTCACTTTATACAGACCAGACTGTGTGTAAATGTTCTGTCTGACACTTCTGTAAATGATTTACCTTGTGATTTTTAGATTGGTTCAATTACTAGCGTGTGCTTCTTTTTTTAATGCTAGTTTTCATTTAGTTTGATTTTTTTATATATATTAAATAGATTATATTATTTTTTTTATTGTTATATCCAATAAACAATGCACAAACACATGCTTCTTATTCTTGTTGAACTGAGGTAACAGATCATTTATTATTACAATTCTTGGCTGTAAAGCGGTAATTCTGAATAAACAGTGGGTTCAACTGGGATATTGATTATAATGTGTCATTTAAAGATTCCTGAATTGTATTCAAAGCTAGGTCGAGCATTTCTTCACTCTTCTCAATTAAAAGGTAAATGCAGGCTTTGGTGAAATTTAGATTAATTGGAAGTTAATTAATGTAAAGATAAACATAAATGTTTACTTATAGAAGCTTTGTTCTTTTTAATGTATGTGTTTTGGTCAGCAAAAGTAAAGTGGTATTTTTTTTTCTTAAAATGTATTTCAAGTTAAAGGGCAAAAACTAACCTGATATGCTGTTATATATTGATGTAATTGGCGTGAAGTGAACGTCTTATATTTAAATGTAAAACGTTTCTGTTTATGCTTGATTATATGTACAATTTAAAATGAACAGCTTAAAAAGGTTTTTAAAAAGGAAGAACTTCTTTAATTTAGCTTTCGTTAGTTTTGCACTTTTTGACTGACTTAGGCTGCCGTAGTTAGAAGCTTTCTCGACCGTTACCATAGAGATGTTTCAGGTCGCGTGAGAAACAAAAGGAAGGACATTTGAGGGAATAAACGTAGCCATGGAGGTTTTAAATGCTGAACAGTGCGACGAAGAAATATGTATAGAAGAAGAAATTAAAAACAACGAAAGTGGCGGTGTAAACTTAGATGAAAGCTTGTTAAATTTATCAGAAAGAGTAGCTAATATTCTGCTGCGGGACTCAGAGAGTGATGACCGAACCCAAACTGAAGACGTTTATGAACTCCCTGATATAATTTGCCTGGAAATACAAAGGTAGCTTAAATAGTTATTTACATTTAATAAAATGTTTAAAAATGTTCTCAAATTATAATTGCTGACAAACCTTTAAATGTAGTAAGGTTCACTTTTTCAATTGGATTTGATAAAATGGCAGTGGAGGCCCCAGGTTGTATCGGGCCTTAAGATTTAAATTTGGGGCCCCTCTTTCTGGTGGAATCTGGGACGCAGAAGGTGTGGGGAAGGCAAGTTGAACTGATTGATCTTAACATCAATTACAGATTATTTGATATCACTTGTTTAGATGTATTTCTGTTTAACCGAACTCAAAACACAAAGAAAAGATTAATAACAGCAACAGATTGTAACTACATTTACAAAACGATGGGAAGTTATTCTTTGTAGTAAACTTGCCAATTCCTTTACATCTTAAATAAAAATTCTAAGCAGTTTAAAAACTTTTTGTTGATCTGTGCTGAAAATATACTTTTGCAAATGTAATAATAATCTCATTCTAACTAAATCTACAAATCTGCACCTTTATGGTCTCTTGAAATTCATCCATTTATGGGAGGCCCCTGAATGTTTGGGGGCCCTAAGCAACATCATAATTCGCTTGTGCATTGGACTAGCTCTGCTAAATAGAGTGTGTAATTTTGTCAACATCGACAGATACGAAGGAGAAACCAGCGAAGGACAGATCCATGGAGAAGGTGTTGCTTCTTTTCACGGAGGACATGAGTACAAGGTGCATCGACTGACACACAAAAAGTTGGATATTTAGATTTGCCTCCATGTTACACAAAAGAATTTTCATTTAATTTGAGTAACCGGTTATGTAAATTGTTTTGTGAAGGGAATTTTCTCCAAAGGACTCATGGAGGGATCTGGTACCTTCACACAGGCAAATGGTGTGAAATATGAGGTAGGTTCCCTAAGTGATGCATTTAATCACTGCCTAAACACGTGGATTTAATCATTGTATCTCCTCAACAAAAATGACAAAGTGAGTTAAAATGTTCAATGTTGGCAGGGAGACTTTGTGTGCAACTTGCCGACGGGCCAGGGAACTTTCACATGGCTGGATGGTAGCACCTATACAGGGGACATCAGCAGAGGTATAAGACATGGAATGGGAACCTACAAATGTCCCAGAACCGGTATGTCTTACAGTGGGCAGTGGGATCACGGCAAGAGGCATGGAAAGGTAGGATTTACTCATCTTACTCTTCCTCCTATTTTTAAATATAATTTCTTTTTCTCCTCACAGAATGTCAAAATTACTGAATGTGCACAGGCATATTATACATACACCCCACTGATGTTTGGATAAATCTTCCTTAGCAGTTCACAGAGATATGACAGACTTTTGTAGCCACCAACAACCTGCTGACATGGTCATGGTTGAATAGTTGGTTGCTCTTCTTCACAGATTTTGTAAAGCTCATTTAATTTAGTCACCTAGACCAGACTTTTAAATGTAGACCTCAAATTTACAGCTCAATATTAACCCGCTTCATCCAATCCGAAAAATGTTTTGGGGATAATTTTACTGCTGGACTGCTTGACCATGTGATCATGGAACATCCTCGGTAAATTTAAACCATGCATCTGGTCCTTTTATAATTCATACTTTGTATTCATACTTTGATAAATTTAACATTAATGTGACACTTATCCCCATGATGGATGGATGTCAGCTTTTGACCTGAACTCTGTTTATTTAGGGTAAAGTGTATTATGATGAGGACCAGACCTCCTGGTATGATGGGGACTGGGTGGTGAACAAGAGAGAAGGATGGGGACAGAGGGGGTAAGCGTGTCCTTGCTTGGTTCCTAGCTTGTTGTTAATATTGGTGAGATAATATTAAGTGTGTTTTAACAGTTACCCATCTGGAAACACGTACACTGGTGAGTGGAAGAACAATCTGAGGCATGGAGAGGGAACTATGAACTGGACCAAACTGGGACAGCAGTATGTTGGGAGCTGGAAAGATGGAGTGCAGGTATGAAAGTTACATTGTGTGAACTGAACACATATGTAGATACAGAATTATTATTATTTAATTAACCCTCTAACCGCTGACCTGGAAAGAACCTGCCGGGACACTTTAGTCATTTTGCAACAATGCCATATTTTAATGTTTATTACCAACTGGATTGGAATCTACATATGTTTAATCTTCCAGCATGGTTTGGGAACACACACCTGGTTTCTGAGGCGCATTGATGGATCCCAGTATGTCCAGAGCAACCAGTACAGGGGGGAGTTCTTTGAAGGTCAGCGTCACGGAAAAGGAATCTTTTATTACGCTGGCGGTGCGATCTACACAGGAGAATGGAGGAACAATAAAAAACACGGACAGGTTAGTGTTCATCTGAGAAATATAGAAGCTTTAAAAATGAACTGAAATCTGGATTATAAATCAGATGCAGACTCGGATAAATGTGTTAGTACCCTGGTAAGCACGTTTACAGGTTTTACTGGAGTAATATAATCTCACACTTCCATATTTTGTATTTAGTATTTGTTGTCAACGGACAAACAATGTCTTTAAAACGAAAGCTTTACTTTTAGGTTGGGTTGGTCAGTAGCTATGTGTATAAAAATATCATTTTGAGGAGGATGCACTGGTGACTTTACTAATCCATCTTTACCAGAGCTGTCAATACATTTGTTGAGGTATGCTAGAAGAAGTTATCTTGTTGGCAGCTACAGGTGAAGCTACTCAAATCTGCCAGGAATAGTTTTAATCATTTTGCTTCTGTAATATTTGAAGCGTTCTAAGATGTGTGTGTCCCTCGGATTTCAGGGCATTCTCACTGCGAGGAGTGGCCGTGTATTTGAATGCGAGTTTGATGACGATCTGATCTTAGCCAGCTTGAGTGAAGACAGAGCTCCACCGCCCCTCGGTAAAGAAATACCTGATTTGAACGAACATTCAAAATACATTTCACAATTTTCACGGTTTTACAGTCGCCTTTGCAGGCGTCCTTCCGCTGTCAGACAACGACTCCAAGATACTAGGATCTGACATGGCTTTCAACATCCAACTTCTCCTGAATAAGATCCCACAGAGAGACCGTGAGACTGAGCGCATGCAGGTCAGCTCCTCTGCCGTTATGACCCCGTTCCGCTGCTGTTCCCCGCCTCACGCTGCGTCTGTGCTGTCAGGTGGAATCTGTGGTGATGAGCCAACACGTGGAGCTGAGGCTCATCTTTGGTTTCTACAGCAGACTCGGTCGCTCCAGTCCTCCCGACAACATCTTCCTGCTGTCCCACCTGCAGTTCTGGCGCCTGCTCAAGGACTGCAACGTCCACCGTCACGGCGTGACGCTGACACAGATAGACCCTTTAATCAGAGGTGAAGGAGTCTGGTTTGTACCGTCCACCATCCAGGACGGGTTACTGTAGCTGCTGCAGATGTTTAGGAAGCTTGTTCTGTTGTCTTCCTTCTGTGTTTCAGAAGAAAAGACCTTCTCGCCTTTCACATTCATGCCGCTCCATGAGTTTCTCATGGGTCTAGTGACAGTGGCCTACTACATCTACAGGGAAGATTTGGTGTAAGGAAAACATCTCCTCCAGAAGATATTGTGTAAAAACATTCAGCTTCAACCAAAGTGTCATATTGTGAAGAGAAAAGAAAATAATTTTTACAAGAAACCTGCTTAGAAATAGCATCCTCACAGCATGATGCTGCCACCGCCGTGTGTTACAACTGGGAATGTGCAGTTTTAATATTCCACCATATGAATTTTGCATTCATCTGAATGTGATCTGAATCACATTGTTACTGTGATCAAAAGTTCAAGCAGTGTAAATACTTCAGCACAGCCCTGTTGAATAATAACTTACATTTAGTTATGATCCAACTGGGTTTAGAAAGAGAATCGAAAGTGGACGTTCTGACCGAAATGCATAAAACTGAACCAGGAAACACTTTTGTCCTGCTTTTTATTTGTGCAGAAACAAAGAAGACATGATGAATTATTAGCAAAGGTGAGAACTTTATAAAAAAATAAAAACACAACGTCTTCTCTGCAGGTCTGAGAAGCATCTGTTGGCCTCCTGCTTTTCCAAACTGATGACCAACGATGTCCTTCCAAACGCCAGGAATGTAAAAGGTGCCGATTTATTTTACTGGTTCCCAAAATAAAAAATCAAAATGTATATTAAAACAAGATTGACAATAATAATATACTATATAAGATTATAACATAAAAAATACTACAATTATCAGAAATAGAAGCATCATACTCCGAGTGACGTGCAACTCAGTCGGATGAGTTTTCTTTTTATGTACATAATTTGTAAGTGTATGGAACATTAAAGACAACTGACTACTTACAATACAGCATATCAGTGCAGTGCAGAAAAAACATAAGTACAATAACAGCAGCAATGTTATTTAAAATTTAGTAAATGACTGTAAATGCCAGCAGGGATGGCTGGACTGGTAGACTCTATTGAGAGCAGTGATGGTTGTAGAGTCTAACTTCTGCTGGGAGGAAGGCTTTCTGGTTGTTTAGTTTAAGGTTTCCAGGGAAACCCAGCATTGTATTCATGCAGACAACATTAATTTCTTCATGAATATTTGGTAACACGTTATTTGATGGGCTGTGCATAAGACTGACATGACGCTGTCATAAACGTGACATGGCTCATGTCATGAAGGTGAAGGAGTCTTCAGGAATGTTTACGACCGTTGTCATGAATTGTCATTCAATAAATAATGACACTTAACTTCATGTTATGCACACCCCGCAAATAAAATATTACCAAATATTGGAGTATTTTTTATAGTTGTGCATATAAAATGTTTACATAAAACAATGATAAACACATTTACTGAATACACATAAGTAGAGTATTGAATGGTTGGACTCATACTAACAAAAAGTCATTCCCATGTTGCCTTACATGTTGTCTTTGAGCTGATTTAATAACTGCAGCTGTTTTAAAGCAGGCCTCCTGTTCAGCCAGCCCGACGTCACAGAGGAGGCTCTGAAGTACCTGAACAAGTGCTGGGAAATCTTTCAGTATTTCTGCAGGATCTACTCAACCCACAGCAATGAGACATGCATGACCTGCAGACACCTTCTGTGGATGTTCAAGGTGCCACAAGCTGCATGCATATCAATCAATCAAGTTTATTTCAGCAACAAGGCAGTTTAACGTGCTTTACAACATTAAAAGCACACCCACAAATACAAAACTATAGAACACACATCAGTACCACACATACACTGATTCATTATTTTACTTCTGTGTTATTTTGATAACCAGTGCTATAAACCTACAGAGTGATTTTTTAAAAATTTTTATTTTTTTTGCCAGTTCTTTCAGAACAGCTTAAGTTCTGTCAGACTGGACGGAGAGGCTTTCATTTTAGGCCTTGCCACAACTTTCTAATTAGATTTAGTGCTTTGACTGGACCATTCTTACAAATGAATATGTTCTGATAAAAACCACTACTGCTCTAGCTACTTCTAGCTAAAGTTAAAAAGTTCCCGCCACCTCTAAGTATATGGCTGTTTCCTGGGAAGAGAAGCCCATTCAGTTTTTTCAGAGTGGTTTGTGATGTTAGTTTTCTGCTACACAGGGTGTCATTTTAGTAATTGACTATTCTGATGATTAATCAGATATAATTTCTGCAGATTTTACTTGGGATTGTTTTAGAATACAAATAAACAAATATTTCAATTCCTTTTGCAAATAATAAAAAAAGTCACTGCCTAAAACGCAGTAGCAGCATTGCTTTACTGAACACTTGATCATTTGTGGCAAAGGATGCATCTGCAGCTAAAATGTCATTCTGACATCAACGTGAAAAGTTTTGCCCTTTCTGCTGGCTGGTCTGGTGATTAGATTTTTGGATTAATTGTAAAGCAAAAGGTGCTTAATATTAGATTTTTTATACAGAATTTGAACCAGGATTAAACTGTCACTTGAGGAGTTCTGTGTAGAGCAGATTACAAATAAATGTGACTTTTTAAAATCTATATAGTTAAATTAATAATTAATGAATTACTAAATTAGTTGGTGATTATTTCAATAATCAATTCAACACCATGCATGGGGTTAATTGTTTCAGCCCTGTTTGCTGGTTTTCCTACATGGTTTGTAACAAACTGCAAATGGAACTGCTCTCCCTAAAGCCCAGGGCAGTGAAGCATCGTCCTGCCTGTAGATTGTCTCTGCAGCTCTTCCAGTCATTTTCAGATGATTGACTGATGGTTTTATAATCAAACCCTTTAAGAACCTCTCTACCTCCCTCTTATAGGCTTTAAATCTAGTTTTCAGTTACTGTCTTCTATCCTGCAATATCTCTAATATATGGTTAAGGCATCAGATTAATAATGTTGTGTTTCCTTCCCAGGACCTCAGACTGTTCGATCAGCGACTCACCACAACAACATTACTGCAGCTCCTCATTGCAGAGAACTGTCTAAGCGACAACTGGCCTTCTCGTGTGGAGCTGGAGGTCCGCCTCTCCGTTTCCAGTCAGTTATCATAATGTGCCTCATTTAGCGTTTCACTAATGCTTTCCTGCCAATCTCATCTGTAGATTGTGTTCCTGGAATTTTTCGAGGTGCTTTTGGACTGTGCAGAGTTCAAGTTCCAGCAGGTTTCTGATGAGCCGGAGGAAACCGTGGACCAGATTGCGACCGACAGCCAGATTACAGAGAATTCACCTGAGGCGGAAGAAGCCACAGGGGAGGAGGAACCAGAGGCTGCAGCCCAACATGTTCAGGAAGTGAGAATCTTTTTTCTGTTAACTGTCCTACATAAAAAAAATGTACGAGTGATAAAAATTCCTGAGATGACTGTTTCACATCAGACAGTCTAATATGCAAAATTCCCTTTTCAAAGTGTTGAAGTGGGAAATCAAATAATGTTGATATGATCAGCACCTATCAATATTTTTCAAACCTGGTTAACTGATTTTCTTTTATGTGGAAAGAGCAAAGCTACTGGCTAGAACTTTCTGTAGAATTGATCAAACCTACTTTAGATACAGTAATATATACATATATTACATATACAGTAATATATATATATATATATATATATATATATATATATATATATATTTTTGTGTGTGTCTCCAACTACAGGCCTCCATTTGTTAATATATTTT
>NW_015114290.1:32479-37608 GCF_001443285.1 Poecilia latipinna | reverse complement strand
TATAAAACATACTTTATATATAGAGATATATATATATATATTATATATAGAAATATATATATATATATATATATATATATATATATATATATATATAATTTTGTGTGTGGCTCCAAATCCAGGCCTCCATTGGTTAATAAATTTGATTTCCATTGATGATTTTTGTGTGATTTTGTTGTCAGCACATTCAACTTTGTACAGAACAAAGTATTCAATGAGAATATTTCATTCATTCAGATCTAGGATGTGTTGAGTGTTCTCTTTATTTTTTTGAGTAGTGTATATATATATATAAAGTTAAATTTTGTTTTGCATTTTATTGATAATCACAATAAAGCAAAGTTGCTTCACATTCCCTCTAGTGACATCACATGCAAATAATTTTGAAACCAGCTCCTGTCTGGTGTCACTTTTATACTTGTGCTTCTTGTTACGTCAACCCAAATAAACAAGACAGAATTAGTAAAAAGATTTTCCTTCTGGATGCTTTTATTTGAAACATATTTGGTGAAATTTTGTAGTGGAAGTCCAGACTTCATTACACAGCTGTGTTTTTTTTTTTGTCTGTGTACATTCTTTATACAAATAAAGAACAAACTCTACTGGATGCCATCTTTGATACTTCTGATTAATATCCACACAGTTAGTCACCATAAACTAACTAATCATGTTGTTGTAGGAAGAAAATGCCACTGTGCCAAAAATGGAGAGTGAGGAAGAGAAATCTGAAGAGCCAGAGGAACCGCAGCCTGCAGGTTCAGCCTGGTTTAGTTGTGTTGCCTCCATCTGGAGTTTATCTTAGAAATCCTTTTTTATACAGATTGTATTGAGAATAGAAAGGACATTAGACATTTAGTTTGTAGTATTAAAAGGCAGTTTTTAAAAAGAGCTAAATCTTGTGATTGCCTCAGAAATCATCTGCAGGAATGTTTCATTCAGCAAAAATTTGGTCTGATTCTATTTCTTTCCTAGAGGACTTCTTGGAGGATCATAGCGAGGAGAAAACGAGCAAACATGAATCCGGAGACCATCAAGAACCAAGCACCATCCTGATTATCCAACAGTTTTTTACCCACTGCTTCTTCCCTGCAGTTGAACATCACATTTTGGTTACCAGGGAGATGGAGAAGCTTGCTGAGGAAGCCCGAAACACCAAAGTATTTCACTTTATAGAAAACTAAAGCTAAGACGTTTTAATTCCTAAAAGAACACCATCATGGGCAGCTAAAACTAACGATTGTTAGCTTTGTACTTACTGTAATTTCCAGACTTTTTTTTTTATACTGGCTTAAACAACAATAAGTATTTTCATTCATTTAAATGTCCTAATTATTATGAGCATATTAAATTATGCTCATCTTCTATCATTGCATTGCAGGAACCAGAGCCAATAATAAGCGTATGTGAAGATCAGCAACCTGAACCAGAGGACACTTGACATGTTAAAAGAAAAGCTTCTGTTCAGAGTTCTCCCCATTGTACAAAAAAAATATTTGGAAAAGTTTACAGCTGGTATGTGATGGCGTGTTAAGCAAGTCCAGAGACAGTTTGTAAACACGTTTAATTCAAAAGAAGTAAAAGAAATATTTTCTACCAAATATTAAAAAAAACGACTCAGATTTTCTTTTTCTTTTCTTTTTTTTAAACAGACAAACACATTTACGTCAAAACAGATCACTGTAAGAGAAGCTTTTATAAGTTTGGAGGGGTGAAAACCATGAGGTCACTTGGACAGGTGGACTGGCGAATCCGGTCCTTCAGGTCCGGGGTAAAGAGCAGCAGGACCGACTGCGCAGTCTGCACCTACAAATACAAAAAATAGATTCAAAATGAAAGAAACCAGTACCAGAATTTATTAGTTATTAATTATTTAAGCACCAAGAACTATTGTATGCCGATTTAAGTTAGTAGTTGTTTTTGTCTAAAGAAAAGTAAAAAAAAAAGACCTGTGGTGGTTGAGGAGTGAACACTGAAGACACCGCTGAGAGTGCTGTTGTGACAGATGAGCAAAAAAATAAATAAAAAATGTGAACAAACCCCAAAGCAAATCAGGCAGCAATAAGCAGGAGTACACTTGGAAAAAAAAAAAATCAGAATTCATTAAGCAAAAAAATAACGTAAAATACACAGATTAGAATTTTGGTTGCAATTTGAATAAATTTTCTTGTAAAGTTCTTGATACAGCTCAAAGTTATTCACTTGTGTAATCTTTGGGGGATTTAAATAAAGTATAGCATAGCTAAAGTAGAAGGAAAAGAATCCCTGCAGTTAAAACTTTGCAGTTGTAACAAATAAATAGAATAAATGTTGTAGCTTCCTGCTTAATGAAGCCTGAACCAGTAGTCGGTGCTCATGCAGCGTTCTTCATACCCGGTTCTAGATGAGCAGGAAGCTCCTCAGGTTGTCCTTTAGGACTCTCCATCTCTACATCCGCTCCCACAGATGGTGACAGCTCTATGGCAACAGTGTCCCCCGGTGACATACTGCATCTCTGCGACGGCTGGAAATAACGTTCAAAGTCCAAACCAGGAATTTCCTGCATTTAAAATATTAAAGAATAAAATCTGAACAAAACATAAAAACGACTTTGTGTTGATGAATAAAGAAGTATCTGGATCAGACCTCAACGACTGAAGCATCTGGAGTGGGAGAGCTGGGCGGCTGGGTCTCCATGGGAACCTGATCGGATGGGGAACGGGACGGTGGTTGGACTGCAGCTGTTTGACATGGAGACGGGGAAAGTCTGGCACTGATGACATCACAGGGTTTGTTGTCCACAGAAAGAGTTGGAAGGTCTTCCGACACAGTTTCCTGTTCAGAGTGCTGGTTGGGACTCGTCTGGTTCTGGGGCTCGTCTGAAGTAACTTCCTTCACAGGGGAGAAGCAGAGAGAAATGTTCTGGTTCTGGGAGGCCTGAGGAGCTTCTTGCTGGGATTTGTAGTCCAGGTGTTTCTGTGCAGAGTGGACAGGCTGAGTGGGAGGAGCAGGAACGGGGGACTGGGTCAATGCAAGGGACCGGCGGGTGACTCTCCTGGGTGAGGGGAAAGCCGCTGCAGGGGAAACCTGGGCCAACACCGTCTGGGGCAACGTCGCTGCACTCAGGCGACTGGATCGCCGGGCTGGAAACACAAACATGTGCGCCTATTAGAAAGATGATTATAAACAATAAAGCAAAAGACGTGAAGCTGTATTTGTTGCTCACTTGATGGTCTGGCTGGGCTCTCCAGCTGGGTGAGACCTCCCAGTGGCTCCTGCCTGCCAGCAGCGGCCCCTGTGTCCTCTGCCTTCTCTGCCTGCTGCCGGGCTTTCATGGCAGCTTTCACTGCCGCCAGGCGAGACTTGGCCGCAGCTTTGTTTCCTGTCGGCTTGGTGGGAGCGGCCGACATTTTCTTTAAAACAATCAGGAAAAGTTAGGATTTTTACTGTTTAGACCCTGAGTTCAGTACAGAAGGCTGTGCAGGTTTTCAGTGCAAAGAACAACCAATTTAAAATTTATTTCAGGAGTTTTTTTTTTTAATTTTGCTCTTTTCAGTGGCAATCTGATTGGCTGATCGGTTTTAAGCTTTGCATTACGCTGCCCCCTATAGGATTAGAATGTTTAAAACTAGAGATGCACCGATCCAATATTAATATCTATATCAGTCCAAATATTGAAAAAGAAGTTCTATAATGGATATTGGTGACAATGTGTCCGATGCATAAGGGCATATCTATTTAGTCTAGTTCTATGCTTTGTGCTCTGAGCAACGTCATGCTTTATTATTCATTTTACATTATATTTAGAATTCACCATTGAGGCAACTGAAAGGTTTGTTGCAGTTTATTTCTTCATGTTTGACCAAAGTGGACAGCATATTGTTTGTCAGTTTCTTTACCATCTACTGGTTGTTCTCCTGGTATCGGTATCAAAAGTGAAGAAAGTGGATCAGTGTGTTCTTGTTTAAAATGCTCAGGGGGGGAACAGAAAGATGAAAACCTTTGTGAAACCAATCCCGTGTGTATGATATTATTACTTTACGATGCATCAGAGGTATTTGTTTTTCCAGGCCTGTTCTGCAGAGCTCACCTTCACCGCTCTCCTCTGTCGTGGGGGCGGCTTCAGCTCCTCCAACCAGCCGCGGCCCTCTGCTTCTCTCAGGGCATCAAACTTCCTGTTGACGTCTTCCACCTGGAAGATAGCGCACATCTGGCTACACTGCCACGTTTCAATCTAAAACCACTTCCTGTCTGCCCCTCAGAGGAACCGTACCTGGAAGTACACCATGTCCCAGAAGCCCTGCAGGTCGGTGCAGGTGGTGACCTTCTCTCCGCGGCTAAACTCGCAGTCGTCCACCAGGCCTCTGAACTGGTTGAAGCGCTCCTTTATCAGCAGCCTCGCCTGGCCTACTGCTGTGCGCATTTGGTCTCTCACTGTCACAGAGTCACAGCAGCGCTGAGGGAAAACGACTCAGCTAACGACACCAGTTTGGGTCACTTCAAGTTTATACTCACTCTCTTCTGGGATGGTCTCGTCCTCCACTCTGGACTCCCAACGGAGACAAAGGTCTGTCAGTCTGTCCGTCTCGCTGGACATTTCTGATCTGAATGAACCAGAAACCAAAAGATGCTTCAACTCTCCCAGGTTTAAAATGAGGAAGAGAGCGGTGAATTTCAAAGTGCCGCTACCTGAAGTAAGGCACATCATGCTTTGACTCATGCGGGCTGGTGGAGGTGAAAGCGCTGCGGAGAGGAGAGTGGCCTGGAGGCTTCGGGGGAGTGGGCTCTCCAGGCTCAGCTGGAGGTTCGTCACTGAACATTGGGGCTGGTGGGAGACTGAAACTGGGACTGGACAAAACCACAGCACAGGATTCATATTAAAAACAAGCAGACATTAGTGAGAAGAAGAAGAATTTCCCTTTTTCAGAGGTGAAAAACTGTCAGGATTTTATGGTTTCTTATCAGTCAGTATCAATAATTATTAGCTTTTTTGTTTTAAATATTTGAAACACTTCCATGCTGGACCGCAACCTTTTCCTGTTTTATTCAGTTCTCTCTCCATAACATTGTTTTTTTTTTTTTTTTTTTTTTTTAAAGGGGTTTAGGGGGAAGGGGGTGAAATTGGAAATTCGTGCTGAGCAAGTTTTTAGGCA
>NW_015114290.1:0-29417 GCF_001443285.1 Poecilia latipinna | reverse complement strand
CCTTCCCTGCTGGGCCCCAACCTTTTTCTTTTTTTTTTCATTTCCTCCCCCAAAAATTTTTTTTTTTTTTTTTTTTTTTTTTTTTAAAGGAGTTATGAGGCACGGTGCTGAAATCTGAAACTGCTGCTGAGCAAGTTACTAGGCAGGTTGTTGCTAGGCAACCAATCTTAGTAAGGTGTCAGAGGTTAAGCAACTAAAGCCTTTCCTCTGCCTACAACTCCCAGAATGCTGTTCAGTTCTGGATCAGAGTTCAGTGAAATTATTACATTTTCTATCAGAAGTATATCTATGGATATTGATCACGTCCATCGCAAAACATTTATTGTCCAGCCCAAGTTTATATAAGTAGAAATGTATCCCCTGCTCTAATATTAACATTTCTGCTACAGCCAATAACCAGCATTGTTTACACTTCTCTACCCATTTGTCACTGTAAAAACACACACAGAGCAGACTTCAGGTAAACTCCCCACCATCCTGTGTGCATCCCTATCACATGACCAAATTCCTTCATTCACACACCCAAAACTGGCAACAAGAGGAAAAGATTATGGTCATCAGAGCGCTACGATGTTCAGGCTGAAGCATCGAACCGAATTAGAATGTCAATCACCTTGGAGTGAGGAAGGCGTCTGCTGATCGGGGGGTGAGAGGCTCAAACTTGAAGGCCGACAGGCCGGCAGGGGCCTGGAAGACGAAACCGTCTGGAGCAAATGAAGGAGCAGGGGCAGCTTCCTCTGGAGCTGAGCTCACCATCGTGGCTCTGTCCTCAGGGCCAGGTGTGGGGTGTGGAGGACAAACTGATTTCTCTTGTTCCTGGACCGAAGGTTCGGTCAGCTCAGTCTCCTACAAAAAGGAAAATGGCGGCAAACAACCTGATGTGTCTCTCTGACTTTAATCTCACTGTAATCCTGTGTTACGGGACACTGAGGGAAAACACTCACCTTGTGCTCAGCAGGCTGGACTGTGGTGCTCAGAGCTGTAGAAATTCAAACACCAGAATTTACATGTATAAGGTTTTTTTTTAATGGTGTATAGCTTGCATTTATTTTATGCTGTCTTTGATTTGATGGTTGTTGTGAGTTGTTTATTACAATTTTGCCCTTTGCTGCTGAACATCCCCAAGGTGGAATTAATGTATCTATCCTAAAGTTTTAATCAGTCTTAAAGGGGCAGTATAGCTTATTTTTCAGGCACATAGATCCATCTGATAGTACAATCAAGTCATTATGTTAACTTCAGCTGTTAGAAAAATGCTGTATATATCAAACAGAGTTTAAGGACATTAGATGCCTTATAATTAGGCATCTGTCTCTTTAAAAGCTCCTGCTCTTTCTGAAACTCCACCTTCAGAAAGTCGTTGGCTTCTCTATTCACCCTTTAACATTTTTACCAGTGTTGAACTGAGAAGTAGCTGCCATAATGAGCTCAGTAGATGCACAGTTCCACCAGGTGTTTGCTAATTGCTGCTGGTTAGTCTGGAGGAGCTGAGGGGGGGGGGGGGGGGAGGTTGTTGGGGGAAGAGGAAGTTTGGAAACTGCAGCTCTGAGGGGGAGCAGCGTCTCAAAGGCGGGGATAGGTCCACCCAGGTGTTTTACACAACTGAATAGTTGCCACGAAAATTAAAGGATTTCTAGACTAAGCATGAAAGAATCAAGGCAACACTCAAGGTATGTTTTTGATGATGAAACATTATAACATGATGAATAGATTTAAAAAAGTCGATTTTACATTATACTGCCCCTTTAATTCAGGTCAGACCATTGTGAAAATACTTTGTACCTTTACAGTTCCTTCTTTCGCCAGACGAGGGCGGTAGAGGGTTGACAACTGCTCTGTTCCTTGTGGTTCTTCCTTCTGAGAACAGAGACGGACTTTACATATTCAGTTTTCTGGACCAACCAAATCAAACAGCTCTTAAGCAGCAGCTAGGAAGCCTATGATTGTGTAACGTACCTCTGGCTTTAGGATTGTCTTTCACCTCAGCTTGAGCTTTAGTAACCGGAGGCCTGTTGGCCGATCTGGTCGATAACGCTCGGCCGCCTGGCCCTAAAGCAGCAGGACAGCCTGACAGACACACAGATTGACATGCTAATATGGAAACACTATAGCTGCTGCTGAGGCAGGCGTCCCGTCCAGAGGGTTACCTGCACTGGTATTGGTGGCAGTGGAGGGTTTGAGAGCAGCAGCACGGCTCCTGGCTGGGCGCTCAGCACACGGCTGGACTGAAAAGGAAGGAGGGAAGCTGTCAGTTAATGGCTCAGATCGATCTAAAACAACATCATCATGGAAGAGTCGGAGTCACCCAACTCGAAGGAAAAGTTGTTACATACACTCCTTCCATTTTGATGATTACTGGCTACATCCAAAGGAAGACCCAAACTTATGTTTCTCAAAAAGTTTGTATTACATGACACCCATGAAGCGGCCATAACAGTAATATATATATCGCATATTAATATCAGCCCAAATGTTCAAATCAGAGCATCCCTCATTTCACTTGGTCGTGTTAAAATAAGCTGCTTGCTCCTGACTTACCTTTGTTTGCCCGAGTGTTCTGATGCTGCATCACCAGAGGCTACAGAAACATTTGCAAGAGAAGAGCAATAAAATATGTTTTATATTTTACTTGGTGTATTACAGGTGGACATGAGAAAATCCTCAGGATCAGAATCGCAGGATTTACCCTCTGTGGTTCCTGCTGGGGCTGTTTCATGGAGCGAGTGACTCTGCTGCTCTGGGGTGGAGCTACGTTCACTTTTCTCTGAAAGAAAGCCATCATCAGACATTTATTTTTAGTAAAACGTGTTTTTGCTCATCTAATATATAAACAGAAACCAGATGTGTGTGTGATGGGTAGATCAGCACCTCTCTGGGTCTGGATGCAGCAGACGGGACAGCAGGCAGCGGAGCAAGACTGAACGTGTCTTTGGGTTGGTAGAGGCCAATCTTGAACACTCTTTTTGACTCCCTCTCTCTTTTTTCCATTTCCTTCTTCAGCTCCTTCTGCTCTTTCCAGTTCTGCAGCCGCTTCAGCCTGTCTACTGCTGCGGCTGTAGGAAAACAAATATCATAAGACACAATTAGTGGCAAAGAAGTCCAAAGAATCCAAGAATTCAGAATGCAGCATGGATTTTTAAAGCATCTCTAGAGATGCCTGTGTGTGGAAAAGTGAGCTCATACTGTTAGCTGGTGTGGCCTTGATCCGTGTCTTCTCCTGAACAGTGGACATGTTGGTAGTCACCATGGAGACGTCCAGGGAAGACACGTCCGCTTCTGGCAGTTTGTCCAGCTGCCTGCGAGTATTCACCATCCGCTCCCGGTTCTCTTTTTGGCACTGAGATCTCCGGCGTGACTGCTTCACTCGGAGCATTGACACGCTCGAGTCTCGCCGCCGAAGGTCAGCAAATCGAGAATCCATTTTTGAGAGATCTGCAGGAATGGAAAGACAGAACGTATCCGATTTTCAGCTTCCACAAATGTTGATGAAATAAAGGAAATCTACTGTAAGCTGCTGTGATCAAAAAGTACAAGGTGTGTGGAACACAGCAGATAGTGGAAAAATAAATGTTGGTTGAGCTCTGGCTGCCAATAACTTCATGTTCCCTTTCTATAGATGACCCAGTTGGTCCTGCCTTTAGGTGTTTGACTGCATCTCCACACACTACTGAAATTATTTTCTCTTTACTTTTTATTTAGGATTAAACATACTTCTGGAAGAGTGCTTCATGCATTTGCTCTGTTCTCTAAACACCCAGTTGGTCGTTTACATGAAGTCAGGTTCTGGTGTTGCTGGAGGTTTCTTTCCTGTTAAAGGGGAGATTTCCTCTCCACTGTTGCTACATGTCATATAAATATATACGTCAGTCATAGCAGCTCTTCTTTAACATACTTTTAGTCAACTAAAGGTAAACAGTAGCTATTTACACTAGCAAATGCAACTACCTACTACCCACATAGTAAGTAAAACACATCTCTCTGCGCAAATGTGACTGAATCCACATCACCCGATCAGCCCTTATACGGTAAGACGGTCTAAATTCACTCAAACTTGCTGCAGTAATTTAACAACAACAATAAAATTAAACTAGAATATATTTATTTATAATGGACGACCAAAGATAACCCAAAGCTAGCTAAGCTGCCCACTCATTGAAAACTAACAGCAAGCCTTAAATACCTTTAACATAATACATAATAACAGCCACCAACAAACAAATAAATACTAAATTAATACTCTACCTGATGTTATCTCTAAGAATAATGCGCAAGAACCGTGTCTTCTTTTCAAAATAGCAACTTAAAATCTAAAATCCGAACGAGCCCAACGAACACAGTGAACGCAACCTAATTTAAGAAACATAACAATAATGGCGGTTGAATTTTTGAAATTCTGTTAAAGTGACCCTGATTGGCTGCCTGCCACAGGACTGGGCTTCTGATTGGTGCTTCTCATCTTCCTCTTTTTCTTGGCGGATCTTCAGAGGTGCATACTGCCACCTACTGTAGATGTTTAACTCATTGCCCCCTGTTTTATTTTTGTTTACAAAAATGTTTTATCATCCTGATTTTCTCCTTATCGTCTTTTGTTTCTAACATTTATTTTAAACTATTCTTTCCGTATTTCTCTTACTTTCCCCCTATCCTCCTTTAGTTGCATAAAACACTTCTGACTGGTGCTTTTTCTTTGATGTTTTCTTTAGTTAATTCACTACTAAGCAGGAAGAGATTTTCAACAAGTAATCCTCTTCCTTGGAATCTGTTGGAATCAGTAAATCAAATACAGAATGGTATATAGGAAGTTTAGTTTAGCTGGATAATAATGTTTGTTCCAGTGGTAGACTGTCTGATATGAATTAAATTCCAAGATTGACGAGGACCGAGAGCTAAGAACTATCTTTTAAAATATATACTTAAAGTATAGGTCTTCGGATTGAGTGTTTTCTATGTTTTAGGTACAACTTTACCATATCAAAATATAACTGCTTATTTGTTTCCAGTTAATTGCAGTTAGATATACTATTCATTGGGGCATATTGTCCCCACTGTACAGTGACACCAAAATATATGGCTAATAAAAAATATTTTCACTTAAGTATTTCACAAAATACAAAGTGTTTAAAAAGCCCACTGAAATAGAACAAAACAGCTGATTCAGCTTTGTATTTTTGCTGACATCACAAGTATAAAAATCAAGCTGCTGTGTTTAAGCCACGATTTCTTTCTACAGTAATCTACTGTGTCCAGGAAATCCCTGTTTAAATGTAATGTTAATAGTGACCCACAGATGCATGTTTCATTGCCTTTACTTGTGATTTAAAGCTAAGAGTAAAATGCAGTTTATACATTTAGGAAAATGACTTCATTTATTATTTCAAGTTAGTGCAGTTGTATACAAACCCTAACAATAGTTCTGACATGATGACATCTTAAAACCATAACTGATCACCAAATAAAACTGGAATGAACACATCAGTACATGTCAGTTTTTAAATTAAAATGAGACAATTTCATCATGATCTCAATAAAAATATCCACAAATATATAAGGGGGAACTTAAAACAGATGATAAAATCAAACAAATATGTACAGAGAAAATGAGATGCAGTACATGTAAAGTAAAATCTATATTATTTTTTTACAGGTAATTACAAGATAAAATTACAATTTTAGTCTATTAAATAAAAAAAACTTGGTGAGAAAGCTTTTCAACAATATTGTTTATTTTACAATGCAATTATTGCATTACATTGATGCTGCCGCTGAAACCCTGACAGTTTTTAGTGTGATCAGTCGCCATCTTGTTTGCTCAGTCCAAGAAGAAAATGTTGTTGAATTGCGTCGCACAAAGCCTCTTCACTTCCTCTGGAAATCAAAAATGAAAATGGATAAGGTTGAAAACATGACAGCATGTTCTGGTTAGAATACACAACTGCACTTCCTGTTGAAGGACGCACCGTTTACTTCAATCAGATTGGCGTTCTTTTGATTTAGGATCACATAGAGCTCTCTCTGGTCTGACTTCTTGCCGACGACCCAGTAGTCCGTCATAGCTTTTACTATGATTTCCTCATCTTCGTCAACCCTTGGGAGCAGATTGGTAGAAATCAGCATGAGGAAGTACATGCAGTAATGTTTATTGTACTTTGTATACAAATAGATTTTTTGAGGCTTAAAGCTGCAGTATGTAACTTGCATTAGCAATATGTTTTTTACATATTTGTTAACATTGTCAACGTGTCATGACTGTATAACATGAGACAGATTATCTGTCTCCCTGTGACTTTACAGCCATCCGCAGAAATACAGCAGTCAGAAATAACCGATGAGAGCCAGGAGGAGGGTCTTAGTTCTGTCAGTCAGCTCATGTTCGCTCTACTCCAGAGAAATGGAAGTAACTAAAGTTTTGCCTTAGACCGCCTTCAGGGACAGCGGAGCTGGAGGAGACACTTTAGCTTCAAGCATGGCAGAACAATCTCTTTTTGTAAGAAGATGGCAACGAGGAGAACTGCAGCTTCGGCCATTTTGGTGACCTTTGCAAAAGTCCTGCTGATTGGTTTTGTACATTTATGCTATTCTTAAATTTTTTAATAAAACTTGAAATGTAACGTCTTGATATATTTCCAAAAAACAAAACAACTTTTTTTGCGAATGGCAACACAAAAGCTCACAACCCCTCCATACAACTCGCTGCGCGAGAAAAGTAGGTTTTGTCCTCCTTCAACATAATTTTCCATACATTTCAAACCAGATATTTACATATTTACCCTTGATACTGACCAAATGTATGTAAACTTGAATTTGAGGAAAGTTATAAGAAAAGAAATCATTCATCACCAGGTTTTCTGGCATTTTGCAAGTAGAAATAATTTTGGTAATTCTAACAAACCTAAAGCAAGAAATTGGTCGAATTTAACTTCAAACAGTGAGAAAAAAATGTGTTTGTGTCTTTTTATTCAGTGTATGTAAACATGTGGTTTCATTGTTTATGCAATGAGCATTTTTACCCTACAGCTCAAAATACAGAACAAGGAATTGATCCCATTTCTGTAAAGTACACTGCAATTGTTTGTGGAATGTGGTTTGTGGAATGTCTGCTTTTATGCCAAAAATGAAAGTTTAAAAACAAACTACCATAAAAATTATAGCCATTTTATCAGTAATTTTGCAAAACCTGTAAAAACACACAACATAGAATCTTCAACATGAAAAATCTCTCAGAATGATGTGGCTCTTTGTGGTGTTCTCTTACGAGCACAGAGTATTAAAAGGTTGAGTTTCTCCAACTGAAACTTGTATCTATTCGATGCTTTCAGGACAGAGCAGATTGGCAACATGCCACTGGGAAATAAAACACCACCCTGAATATTTGTTTAATAAAGCTCCAGGATCTGCTGCTGTACCTTGCAAAGTCACAGTTGATGTCTCCCAGGATCTTCATGAGGTCAGGGTGGACAGAGGTCAGACACACACTGGCGGTTTTCCTCATGTGAATGGTGCTCTTCTCCGCCAGGTTCATGTGGTTAAAGTAGATAAACTTGAACTGGGGTTCCTTCTCTGGCCTACAGCAACAGTATGGGAGACACACAAACAGGACAGGATGAACCAAAACAGCTGAACATGAGTTTTAGCAGCAGTTTGTCATTCCTCTGAAACTGGGATCAATTTGTTTCATTCCAACAGGAAGTGGATTGCTGAGTGGAAGGCAGCAGGAGCCCAAATTCAGGATGGAGATGTGAATGATAGCTGAGGAATTTGGAACCTTATTATTTATTCAGCACATTCTTTACTAAGTTGATTACGAGGAGCCCATCGAATTGCCAGGGCCGGTCTAAGATTACGGATCTGGAGCTAACTGATGGGGTCAAAGACACATGGACCGGGATGCCAGTCCTTAGTGCTGCCTTGCTTGAGTTACCCTTTAAGAGCTTCCATGATGAGCTGCAGTAATGTTAGAGTTCTGTCTGTGTCTGCCAGCCAGGCAGAGTTAACACATGATGACAGGTGATATTCAGAACTGGAATCGCAAAGCCCTCGATTTACCAATAGCATTCAAGTTAAAGCAGCATGCCAACTCTGCTATTTAATTATTCCACAAAAACATTTCTCCTGCCCTGATGGAGTCTTTTTTTATTTTTGCTAATAGGCTACAGAGGCAATAGTACAAAATAGTCACCCAACTGGCCAGTTTGAGGAAGAAAAAAGTAAAAAGCTGCTAAGTGTTTTTGAAAGCTGTGTGTGTGTGTGTAGGGTTAGTGGTAACACTTTATTTGAAGGGGGGTGAATAAGACTGACATGACACTGTCATAAACATGACATAACACCTGTCATGAACATCAATAAGTCTTCATGAATATTTATGACTGTTGTCATAAAGCGTCATTCGGTAAATTATGACACTTTTAATACAAAGTTGACATTATTCAAAATGTCTTTGTTATGACAACTTGACATTAACCAAGAAATCATTACTGTTTAAACTTTACCTTTAATAACATAAAGATACCTGATTTTTAAAGTGCAATCAGTATCAGTAATACTTTTATAACAAATTTATATCAGTAATGATTTCCAACATTAGTGGGACAGTTTGCATGATTTAGACCAGATGTGGATCACAGAATATCTGCAATAAACAATCGCTTTTCTTGCTCGCTACTATTATTACAATAATTTATTGTATTCAACAGTGAAAAATGTTAAATGTGTCTTTAATAGCTCAAAGTGAACATAAGTCTTCAGTAAGTATGCAAACATTCGACTGAGCTGTATTTCTGGACCCAAAAAGAAAAAGGCCAGTTTTAAGTCAATGTCGATTACTGGACACAGTTCATACATCACACTGACGCTTCTAAGACACTTTATGATAAGTTGCATGACTATTATTCATGCTATGAGTCACCAATACCGCTGAGAAGAGGAGGAAAACTAAATAAAACTATCTTTGTACAGTGGAGGAAGAGAGAAGCAGGCACTGACCCAGATATCCTGCGGTTTATTGTGAACTGTTCACATATATCTGATGCCAGCAGAGTCAGCTGGGGGCCCACCAAGCCGTCCAGCTGCTCACAGAATTCCCTGGTCAGCTCCACGTTGGCTGGGAAAAGATGGCGGACAGAAGAAATTCAGTCGAAACAGGATAAAATGTCTTATGTCAGCTCAATATGAGGAAGAAGACAGCATGAATCCATTAAAATAAATAATGTAGGCTTTAATTTACCACTGATCATAAAACAAGCAGCTGCGCTCATCGCCTGCAATGGAAAAAAAAAATAAAAAAGGAAATCAGTGCAGGTTTCATGCAGAATCTAGGTCAAAAAGGTTGAAAATTCACACTAATCGGATGATAAGCATTGCTGGAAGTACTTCATTTTAAAATTGAGCCATGTAATCCAGAAAAATCCATCCATAGAGAAGGAAGAGACTTAATCCTACAGCTACCATGATAAACAAGAACCAAAATCCCCCCCATTACAGATTAGGTTAGAAAATCATCCTGATAATGAATGACCTGGTCACTGATACATTTATAATATGAGTGAGGATATGAATGGATCAACAGCAAAAAACAGAGCAGAGTCAGGTTTGATTCCACACACACCTTATAAACGATTAGATGCAGCTCCTCATAGCCATCTTCTGCACTCACAAATATTTTGGGGAATCGGAATTTGGCCTCTGGATCTTTGAGGTTAGCAGGTCCTGTCAAGAACCTGAGGACAAGTGGAGACAGGGGAGCGAGGACTGTTAGGTGGTCTGGAGTTTTACATGAGTTAAAAGTTACACAATACATGTAGTGGTTTTGAAATGATGAAATATTCAACATTCATAGTCCAGAGCCCAAAGCAGGAGTCTGCAGCCATAACATCAACAAGTGAGGTAAAGATGTGTAAATAGGTTTTGAATAATGCCATATTTTAGTACAGTAGCATAATCCACCCATCCTCTGTCCAAACCTGCCTATACAGCAGCATCAAACACAGACTGCTGAAAAACATGATGCAAAAATTCAATTAGCACATCCAGTGCATGCCGTGATGCACGGGGAACACAGCAGTAGATAAATTCAAAGGTTTTTTTCTTACAGAGGACAGGATTAAAGAGAAGATGGAATTACCTCCCATAATGCAACAGATTTCCTGTGACTTCAGGCCTCAGAGGAGAGTCTCTGCCAGCCAACTGCAGCAGGAAACAGGAAAAACACAAAAACGTTCAGTTTTAAAAAGTACAATGCATTAACAAAGTCATGTTATTGTAGAGAACATGAAAAAAACTGTTAAGTGCACAAGATCTTGATGCAGGATTGAAACGTCCTGTGAAATAATCCTCATAAATTCATTCTATATGAATTCTGATTTGCTCTACTGAGGTGACTTGTGGAGTTTTTCATACCTTCAAACTTCTGGAAATGAGTAACAAAAAGTTGTAATTTTTTTAGGTCCAGACTTTGAATATGCTTTGATCATTAGCATTCCAGTGCAACTCTAGATGTATCTTTGGCTGTATCTACTTTAGGTGAACATTTGTCCCAGTTTCAAGTCTTCTCGTCTCACTTTGCTACTTTCTTCTTCTACTACTCTCCAGTTTGGATCATTTGCTGTCATTTCACTGTCAACTTTTTGTGTTCTCTCACTTATTTTTCTCTCCATTGAAGCTACACTTGGTGTGGTGTTCTGTTGATTGTGGTTCCTTCCTGGACGAGGGAATCAGCTGACATAACACTGCCTTCACCTAAACCTTCTCAATCTCCTGCTGTTATTAGCACAAAACAAACATCTATATATCAGCTCATCTGTTTCTTTTCTGTGTGTCTGCGCTCACACTGAGCCAGGTTCTGGTTCTGCTGGAAGTTTCTTCTTGTTAAAAAGCAGTTTTTCCTCTCCACTGTCGCTACATGCATGCTCAGTATGAGGGGTTGCTGAAAAGTCAACGACACAATACAAGAGATCATCTCCTGTTGCTACATGTTCATCCAGGAGTGCATGATGCAAGCTAATGACTCAATCCAATCTCCTTGGTTTCTCTTAAATAGAAAACTTTGTAAACTAATTTGAATAATAAACTGAGCTTAATAGAAAACTCACAGCAAAAACACAAAATCTTACCTAGTAATTTTGGTCTAATATCTAGAGAAAATATCTTAGTACACTTGAAATAAGACAAAACTAACTTGCAACTAAGTTTTCAGCAGGATATAGAAGTTTAAGTAATTCCTTATTATTGATGAAAATGTGTTTATTCTATTGTCAGACTATTTTATTTATAAAAAGAAATTTTTTCCATTTCAAATGTACTAAGATATTTGCTCTAGAAATTAGACCAGAATTACTTAGTAAGATTTAGTGTTTTTGCAGTGTAGGATTAATTTGAATGCATGTGTGATAGAACTGAAATGACTTTCTTCATAAAGTGCCTTGAGACGGCATCTTGAGTGAATTGGTGCTGTGGAAATGAACTGAACTGAGCTGACTGTCTTGTACTTGGCTTCAATGTCCCTAACATCAGGACACTTCTCTTCTTGGTGATTTTGAAGTGTGTCATGTTAACACTAAAATGTGAAAACGTCCAGTAGGTATGAAGACATTTGCAAGGCTTTGTGCCCGGGATTCACTTCCATGTACCTCGGGCTCTGAGTGCCTGGGAAACAACGACGTGGTCAGATACTTGTAGAGGATCCTCATGTCGTCCTGCTCCAGACCACTCCTGCACACACAACCATGACAACAACAACAAAAATCACTTTTAAACCCTTTAAAAAATATTTTTTTCTTGTAACAGAAGCTGAGGCGTGAAATGGACACTATGAGTAGACAGAGTATTTGTCTGCTAACTAAATAAACCCCCTCCTGTCTGTAGACTGTTTACTGTGAATCACCTTTAGTTAACATCCAGGTATTTACCTACTGATCTAGCAGGCTGACATTGTGTGACCTGTCAGGTCGCATGCAAACCATAAAGAAGATTAGACTTCTTGTTCAGCACCACCTCTGTTTATTCAGCATGTTTTTATGACTTAATCGTGGGATTCTGCCATTGGAAGTGGCTGCAGACATGCAGGGTTGTTTTAAGGCAGTGGGAGTTGGCAATTCTGGTAAAGAGCGGATTAGCTGGATGAGCGTGTAAAGTTTTGACAGTTTGTACCAGATAAGCTGGTCATTGTAGAGGAAGGCTGTGTATTTGATGAGGCTCAGGCTCTCCTCCACTCTGTTGACAAAGGACTGGATCTTCAGGTAGGTCATCTTGTCCAGGGGGAAGAAGCTGATGCCTCCAAAAACGTCCAGCAGGTCACAGGACTGCAGATGAAGCGTCTGCAGATACTGGACAGCGCCGAGAAAAGACGACAAAAAAAAAAAAAAAAAATTAGTTTACAACGCAAGAAAAAGAGCAGACTGAGAAGTTCTTGACCGATGTGATGCAGAAGCTCCTGCATCAGAGAAGGGATAAGATGTTCAGCTGACATTCAAGCTCAGATACAGAACACCGCAGCGTCTACTTTCTCTCTGTGTTTAGGTTACACGGTGGAGAGGGAAGCCTGGATCAATTTAAGGTCTCCCCTAATTAAAAATGAATTTTTTAAACTTTTATACAGAGTTGGTTAAGGCAAAAGTAGGCCTGTCAGCATGACAAATATAGCTGGACAATAAATTGTCCCAGAAATTATGGCAATAAACAAATGCAACGTTCACCATCTAAATGATTGATAAACTCCAACTTTGTAAAGAACATTTAACACAGGAACTTGAAGAAAATTTAAATAACCGAAAAAAAAAGAAGAAAAAAAAGACCAAAAACAATGAAGTGGAAAGAAAGAACAAACATATTAAAAAGAGTGAGAATTAATTATTTTTTTAAATTTATCATGCAATTAATTGGTCAATGTAACAGGCTTAGGCAATTATGTTGATGCTGAGAAGTGAACACAGTCAAGGCAGGTCGCTAAGGGCTGAGAAATGAACCCCAACTCCAAACATCGCCCTGTTGTTTTTACACACACACACACACACACACATACACGCACACACACACACACACACACACACACACACACACACACACACACAAACACACACGCGCGTGCACACACACACACAAACACACACGCGCGCGCGCACACACACACACCGACGAAGTCTCTGGAACTGAGACGCAGATGCTTATGGAAACACCGTCAGGCTCTGGTGACTTGAAAAAAGAAGCAATGCCGGACTTAGTTTGACAAAGACAATATGTACCATCCAAAACAAGGCCAAACAAAAAGACACCTAGTAACAGCAGCCAGCTGGACAGACGTCGGCAACATTTACCCTGTAGAAGAACTTCTCAAGCTTCTGGATGAGCAGCTCCACTCCGCCGGATTCCATCGCCCGACCGAAAGTCCCGTTAAACAGCTGCAGAACCAGAGAAATAATAAAATGATTAAAACTACAATTTAAAGAAACATTGTTTTTACTGGAACCAGGCGGTGTAAAACTCTCACCTTGTACATACTGTAGCACTGCCGGACCACCGCACCGTAAACCGTATCCTTTAAAAAGAGAACAAGGTGGTAAATTGGAAAAAATAAATAAACCACCAGAAGTTCATGTTTTTATCTTTGTCATGTGACTCCAGTGGTTTTAAACCAACAGCAGCTTCAGTATTGTCAAACATGTTCCACATTAAACTTCATAGCAGCTCCAGTTGAGACTAAACTTATTCATATTATTTTTCTGACTGGTAGTGTTAAGAAAATAAATTTAAAATATGCTAGTTTTAAAACTTAGCAACATGTCTTGATTGAAATAGCCTAATTATAGTTTTCAGATTAATAACTTCTTCTGTCCCATTTACCTTTATGTTAGCTGTAGTTACAGCAGATTGTTTGCTAAGATCTTTTGAACTCCCCATTGTCTGTGTGGGAAACAATCAGGAGAAGTTCCAGCTTTCACACTAATCTGTGAAAAGCCATAAAACAGCATGAGTTCAGGCCAGTAGAGGAGAAGCTCTGCTTCCACTTTGCTTAGATAAAGGTGACAACTGGTGTTTGATCTTGAAAACAAATTGCAGGGAGTTTCTAACTTTTAAGAGGGTCCGAGACAGCTCCTGGTTGGATGAGCAAAGATACGCCTTATTTGAATATATTGAAGACAAGAATACACCTTTACTATAAAAGTTTGTACACAGGAGTAACAAATCAGATTTGGCTCTTTGCAATTTCTCCTAAGACGTATTTGCTTTTTGTTTGTTGTTTCCATCTTTTGTCTTTTCCCTCTCTCATGTAAATTCATGTGTTTGTGCTCTGAGTTTTCTGATGTTTTGTGATGTGCTTTTCTGGTGATAGTATGCATATGTCTTGAATAAATGCTGATTATTGTGACACTGTTATCTCTTTGTGATCTCAGTCTTTGCACATAGCATTTTCTGAATCCGGGCATAAGAGAGGATATAACGAGTCAAAAGGTTTTAAAAAGTGTTAAGTTTTAGAATTTTTCCTCTCTTAATAGTAGTAATGTTAATGTTCTGGAGTGGCCCAGCCAGAGTCCTGAACTGAATCTAGCAATCTGTGGATTAGGGTGATGGTTAGGAGGCCCTCCAACTCCAAAGAGCTGGAGCTCACTGCTAACAATTCATTGATTATTAAGAACGATATGAATTATTTTCAACATGTTGTTTTTTAAATATAGAAAAAGTACAATAAGATTTTATTTTTTTTTAAACTGACATTCCTTTTACATTTCTTCCTTATCTTTTAAGGGATGCCCGTCTGAATTCCTATCAGAACCAAACTCCTTGGTTGAAGGAAGATATTTATAAATCTGAATATGCTGTAACATTGATGCATTTTAGAAATCTCTGAATTCAAGCTAAACCTTGGTAAATGTATACTGTTTCCACAAAAACCTGACCTGCTTGTCAATAGCTAACAATAGCATTACATTGAAACAAGGGCGTAGGTTCGGTCTAAGTTTTGGTGGGGACCTTGACCATCGTTCTGCTCTGCCCCTTGCTCTGCTGTCTGAGCATCCTATGTGACAAAATATTACATAATTAACAGACCTATTCTACCTCACATTCAGTGCTGACCTTACTAAACAAACTGACTTTACAACAAATGCGTTGCGTGATAGATATCTAACTTATGGGTCCACTCACTGTACTTACAGCCGACGTAGCGAAATAACTTCTGTCTGTCCTTTTCTTTTTTGGTGGCGACATGGTCTCGGAGACTCAGAAGGAGACGCGTGTGCCAAGCTAGCCGCCGCCTTTTGCAGCTAATCAAAGAACGTCCGACGATTCAACTGACTCCCCCTCCCCCCGCCCCCCCGACACGGTCTCGGAGGCTCATAATAAATGTCAAACTAAGAAGCTTCCGTTCCGCACCGCCTGTTGCTGCTAATCAAAGATCGTAGTTCCACGTTCTTTGAGCCAATATGGCAAAAATTGGGCAGGACTTTTTCATATCCCGTGAATATTGGTCGGGACATGTCCCTACCGTCCCTACCCAAACCTACGCCCATGCATTGAAATGAGAAAACTCCTGCTCTTTCTGAAACTCCGCCTTCAGGAAGTCATCACAACATGGCTCCTCTATTAACCCTTTAACATTTTTAACAGATTTCTGCTGTATTCTGTAGATTTAATTCTATATAATAATTAAACCTTAGACATAACATTTATTGACTGTGATAATCAACATAATAGTTTAGAAGGAAGTGAATGATTTATATTTTTTCTCTTAAATAAAATCAATAAGATGGGAAGTTTTAGATTTTTTGTTAAAAACCCCTAAGAAGGCAAACTGCAGTATTATTCTCTACAGGTAGTCCTTATTAACTCACAAGTAGTTCTTCTTCTTGATACTCTATTGTGGAAGGTTTGCCATCTTTGTTCGGTTTCTCAATCATTGGGTTTCGAACTACCTGCAGAACAAAAGCACAAGAAAAACAACAAAAAAAGTTACTCTGACTAAATATCAAAATAAGTCCAGAGGAATCGAGGAAATCTGTAGATGCTGTATACCATGACGATCCAGAAATTTTCCTCTGGCTCAAAGAAAAACTGCCGATTCTTCTGTGTGTGAAGGGATTTTGCTGGTTTTGTTGGACAGAAAGTCCTGGAACAAAGAAGTGAAAAAGAGGATGCATTAAAAAAAGATAACTAGCCGATCCATTGTGGGTTTTTTGATTAGACATTGATTATTTCCCTATTCCCTCCAGCTTTTTGTTTTTTTGTTTTTTCACAAAGTACCTACAAACATGCAGCGTTGTGGCTGCAACTGCAGTAAAATGAGCTTCTACAAAGTCTTAAAGGGGCAGTGTCATGCGTTTTCCAGGAACATGGTACCATTTTATAGCACAATCAAGTAATTATGTTAGCTTCAGTTAAAAATAATGTATATGTCAAATATGACTTAAAAGAAATTTGACTTTGTAATTTAACCCCTAGAAAGTGGTCTTCTGTCTCTTTAAAAGCTCCTGCTCGTTCTGAAACTCTGCCTTCAAGAAGTCATCACAACATGGCTCCTCTACTAACCCTTTGACAGCGACTTTATTAGTGTTACACTAAGGAGTAGCTCTTATAATGAGCTCTGCTGATATGCAGTTCAACTAGGTGTTAGCTAATTACTGCTGGCTAGTCTGAAGGAGCTGAGTGGCTGGGGGTTGCTCTGTGAGACAGAAGCTCGGTAGCTTGGAAAGTCCAGCTGGGTGGGATAATCAACGTAATATTTTATAATTAAAATATTCATTTTAATTCTAAGTGGTGCCTAGTCATTGCTAGGCCCACCCAGGTGTTTTACATAGCTGAATGGTTGCCACGGGAGGTTAAAGGATTTCTCAAACATGCAACAGTATAGCAGTACTGTAACTTACATTACAGTTAATGTAAGATGAACTTACATTAACTGTTGCTTTGTTAATTTTTCAAAGCAAGAGTTAATGTAAGTTTATGATGAGGGAATAACATGAGGTAAAGCTCAATAAAGTAAATTTTACATAATAATGCCCCTTTAACTCACGGGAGGTGAATACAAATACACAACCCAGTGTCTGATTTTCACAACTATTCCATTTCCATTTCACAACTATGTACAGCTTCATCTTGGTGCATCACATTAAATCATTGAATCCCAATCAATTACTTAGAAGTTGGAGGTTTTAGTGACAAAAGACCTGAACATTGTTTTTGCAGAGGCATCATGAAATCAAGTGTTAATGATGTGTTGTACCTGGTGAATTGAACAATGGCTTCACAAAGGCCCACATTTCTGATTTTCTCATTCTTCTCAATCTCACTGGGGTGATAAAACAAAATCTTTTTCTCTTCCTGAAAGGAAAAATTTGATATGAGAAACTTAGTCCAGAACAAGGTTTTGCAGAGAAGCCAAAGAGATGTCCTCCACTGAAAGCCCCCTCTCACCTCTCCTTCCCGCGGTCCAAACGTAGGGTTATAAATGAAAAAGCTGAGAAGGGATGGTGTGTACTGTTTGTCTTGTGCTCCTGAGGCCATTTTAGGACTGGGAAAGGACAAAGACAAAGAGTTTGGACATGGAAACCTTCAGTTTCATCCAGTCTGACCCAATACCATCACTGAATCTTTCTTACCTAATCATTAGCATTAGTGAAACTTGGGTTATGGTTTCCTTTCCTCAGGTGACAGTCCGTGTGCCTGCAGGAAGGGTAGTCATATTCTGTATATATATATATATATATATATATATATATATATATTCAAGTCCTTTTATCAGATCAACAGTACCTTTTGTAAATAACAACCTTTAAGCAGTTATTAAACATACTTTTCATTAAGTCCATATTTTTGCTTTTAAAAATAGTTTTTATTGGTCTGATGTAATATTCGAATTTTAAATGTCATGTTTTCATTAGCTGTTAGCAGAAACATCAATTAACTTGATAACATAAATCTGTAATCTAATCTAATCTATATATTTTCAATAATATTTTCATTTATTGAATGGGTTGGCGGGTTACTGAGGGATTTACAAATATTGTATTTTTTTTTTCAATCATCACTCAAAATGTGATGACTGATAAACGTGATCTTAATTTTACACATCTTTGTTGACCCATGATAACATTAACTAGCATTAACCTTTATTTGATGTTTTCCCATGAGTGATTTTGGGACTGGCACAAGAAGGAGGAATGTTTATAATATAACTTGTATCTATACTTAAAGATGGTAAAATCATCGAGTACATTTACATCACTTTTTAAGCCAGATCACTCAGACATCAACTAAACAGTAAACATCAAAAGTCCTGTAAGTATATTGAGTTTTTAGTTGCGTTTTCAGAAAGCTCAACAGAATCCACCGACCCCAAAGGGTAGAGGGCTTCAGAGTTCTGGGGATCCTGCTCCCTGGCAGAGACTGTGCTCACATGACCTTATCTGCAATCTGTGGCTCCAGAGTCACATGTGGCCCTGGGCCCCTTCACAATCACTCTTCTTAACTACGACCACAACTGATAGAGAAACAAGAGTTGTCTCCAATACATATGCAACAGGATGACTGGCTGCAACAATTATCTTTATCTATGCGAGTTTATTTAGACATGAGGTTGCTACTGTGTTTTAACACAATAGCATAATAAAATTATTTAAATATAGGGCATGTTGTACAGCTTGACTAGTTTTATTTATTTATTTAATTTGTGGCTCTAACTGATTTTATTTAGCAAGGAGCATGACTGGCTCAAGGGACGTTAAAAGTTGCTGAACCCTGACCTAGGGACATTCAGATTGAAACGTTCTGAGATGTATGCCAGTAACTTACTATTCAAAGTACTATAGCTAACAGCCAAGATCATACAGTTGAATGGATGGGGGCCTGTGGAGCAGGACAAGAAACAATGTGACATGAAAAAAAGTGATTTTCTCTTAAATCTTCCAGCGGCACACTGTACAACCTGCAGACGGCCCAGGGATGCTTTGTTCGCAGAAATTGACATTATGAAGAAACAAATACATGACAAACAATTTCCAGTTCTGTTCTAGAGATGATACTACTTAACCTAGCAATATTTCATAAGTCTAAATACACCTAAAGGTTCCTGATGGAAAACTTGGCAGAAGAGGTGAACATTCAAAGAGTTTCCATTAGAGTTGTGTCCTTTTCTGGAGCACAAATAAGTTCAGTTTTACCTTAGTTTAGTTCGAGAAACATCTTGCACAGTCTAAGCAGCTGTGTAAGAAATGTTGCTGTTCTGCTGCCTCATGAGGCCTTAAAGAAATGTAGAACTGAATATCATCCGCGAACAGTGATGAGATATCTTTAAAAGTGCTCAAAATGTGCTCAAGAGGGAGCAAGTAAACCAGAAATAACAAGGGCCTTCTAAAGGCAGAAGTTCCATGTCCGCAGAATGAAAACTCATTATTAATGTCGAAGTATTCAAGTCCTGCTTCCTAAAAAGAACTGATCTGCTCATGTAAGCAGTTAATTCGCTCTTTAATGTTGTCATCAAGTCTACGACGGAGTAAAACCTGCAAGCCGGGACAAAATCTCACGAAAAAAGAACTAAATATGCAAGAAAACAGAATATTCATTAACGTCCTTTAAACCATTACTGTTGCATCAAAATGTAACAAGGTGAATTCAGATGTCAGGTAGTTTAGAGTTTAACGAGAATCCTTTAACTTCTGCCCATGAACTGTTGCTCAGCCGCCGATACAGCTAGCACACCCCGGCTAACAGGCTAACATGTTCTTGTAGCTCATCTCAACCGCAATGAAAATAACTCACCTCGCGAAGCACGCAAACAAGACGCCCAGCTGCACCTAGTTATTGTGTAAATAAAGGGGAAAAGTATGGAAATAACTTAATGAAAAGACATGTCTCTCACATTATAGCAGCTTCCAGTGTTCAGTTCCTGCTTTTGAAAGTGAAGGGTTACAGGCTTAGTTGTCCGGGTAGTAGAGACTTCAAGTGAATTAAAAGTTCCGACTCCAGTCGTGTATTAGCAGTAAAATGTCAGGAACTGTCCAACAGTGATGGTTTTATCTAGATCAAGGCATATATCTGAAAAATCTGGTGTCACTTGGAATCGTCTGCAGTTAGTGCTAGATATCACATTATTCAATGAAGATAACCTCAACCCTCCCAAAAAACAACTTTCTTTCCGTAAGTGACTGGTGTCTGATTCGAGTTTTCATATAGTTCTTGATATTCCTATTTATTTCATAATCAAACTGAGAATTTTGAACGACTTACAGCAAGTCTGCAGCAAAAACTTCATGTATGTATGTATGTATGTATGTATGTATGTATGTATGTATGTGTTTGGCAACAATAAAACTCATGATATGGTTTGTGAGGAGGCCTATAGCAGACTGGAATGACCCAATTTCAAATCATATTGCTATGAAGAATTTGGTTGATGCATCCATATTGATGATTTTCAAGCTCAACTGTAAGAAAGAGAGAATATGATTGGGTTAAACTTCTTGTAGTGCTCTTGTACTGAGAAATCACACAACTATTTAGGGCGAAAGAGGCCAAGCATTTGGAAGGACTATACAGAGAAACCAATCCCAATGAAAAGTTCAAGAAGGAGTATAAACAGATTAGTAATAACTCATGTTCTGTTGATCATTCTCATCACTACAGTTTGCTTCAGCTTCTCCATCCACTTCAGCTCATGGCTTAAGGTCCATACATCCATCCGTTTTCTGTACACGCTTTTCCCTAGTGGAGTTGGGAGAGGTGCTGGTGCCCATCTCCAGCGAATGTTTCGGGCAAGAGGTGGGATACATCCTGGACAGGTCGCCAGCCTGTCGCAAGGCAACACAGAGACAGACAGGACACACAACCATGCACACACACACTCACACCTAGGGAGAATTTAGAGAGACCATTTTTTACTTAAGGTCATCAAAGTCAAACTGTGGCTAAGAAACATAAGACTGGCTCCCTTGCAATTCAAATCAATTTTAATTGCATCAGAATTGATTCCACAAATACTCAAATGTTGCTCCTCCATCATACTGCTAACTAATGCTAGCTGGTCAGTTTGTTTCCTGCATCTCTTGCAACGTCATGAACCCAAGTGCAAACAAGTGAGACACAACCATTTTGTTCTTCATTGCTCTTAAGATGCCTTGTATTTTCTTGCAGGTGGGTGGGAGTTGGTGAGGGGGGTGGGTGGGGAGGAGGGTATTCTCCATTCTCCAGATGTGTTATTTTTTTCTCAGTATATATTTATCAGTGAAAAAGTACACCTCAAGTGGGAGCTTTAAAATACACATAATTTCCAAAAAATTGCAATATTACTGTTTGTGCACATGTATGTCTGTGTATTTATTACCTACTTAAGAAATATGGTCTGTCTTCATATCAAGACATTTAACCAAAATAGTTGGTTAAATGTTCACCCTTGACATATTTTACAACAGTAGAAAAAATATATATCATAGCTTGCACTAAATTACTAAAAGGTCTGATGAATATAAAGGCTTAAGAACCTAGAAGATACTCTGACATGACTTTGGGGTTCCCGGCCTGGTTCCATATATACTGTTGGATAACCTGCAAGCTCATTGGTACAGTGTATCTCTGTGTTGAGCTGTCTATAATATCAAACTTAATATAAAAAATTGCCTTTTCTCTGACAGCTACACCTGGTAGGTGTGAAAAATAAATCAATGCATGAAGACTATGCACATATATGCTTTCAGATCTACATTTATTTCATTCTTTATTACAAGCGGAATGTGCATAGACAAGAAACAAAAGACCAAGAGAAAAGACAATCTGAAGCTTGGAGTCTTGAAAAGGACATGTAAGGTCATTTAAAAATCATGAGCACACACAGATTTAAATAGAAAACATTTGAAATTCCTGGGAATGGACGCTCCTATCAGAGGACTCCAGAGGTCGGGGAATGGCCAGAGGCTTCTTTCTGTTGGTAGACCTCAGGACAGGACCATTGTCTGGAATTCTGGAGAAAAGTGAAACATTTTGAGTTAACCATGTTGCATTCAACATCTGAATTAAATGAACCACAAGACAAAATTTTTTGTCTCTTATCTAATTATGTTCTTTGCTGAAAAGTTTGCAAACCTACATTATGATGTTTCATTTTTATACACATGGCCTCTGATAGCCTGAAAACATAAAACTAGTATGTCTAACTTGTCCTATGCACATAATGCTTTTGGGTTTATGTGAAAAAAAAATCATTTTTTTTTTTTTTTCCAGTTCAGGTAAATTTAGTTAGCTTCAATTCAAAGTACGTCATCTCAACAAATTTCACAAAAAAGTAAGTTCTGTTCATTTATACATAACAATTCTTATATATCAAACAATGCAGTTAAGTTCAGTTTATTTTTCAAACTGGGTAAAATGCTTATTCCTCCTCTAACCTTGCATGTAAATGCATGCACAGTGATGAGGAATAATATGTGAACTTCGTAAGAAATTGACCAGAAACCTTAATGCATTTTGTAAAGTGTAAATAAAATAATGTATAGTTCAAACTATGTGCAAGCAAAGATCTGAAAACCAGCTTTGTGCATCCAGAAACGACATTGTTTGCCAATTCTTTGCAAAATAGCTCAAGGTCAGTCAGACTGGAGAGGGAATGTCTGTGAACATCAACATTTCAAGTCCTGCAACAGATTTAGGTTTATAATTTGTCTGATCTGAACTTTTCTGTTTAAACTCCAGCTGTGAATTTAGAATTGTTTTCTTGACGGAAGGAGAGCTTTCTGATTGGCTGTATCAAAGGAAAGGGACTCAATTTGAAGTGAAACATTTTGAAAACCAGGCAACATTTTCCCGAGCAAATTTAGTGCCATAAATTTGCTTGGATGTGTTTTTTTTTTTAGTTCTATGATGGGAGAGTTAATGGACTCAGCGTTTCCTGCCATTTTAAACCTGGACGATGTGAAAAATGAGACACCAACCATCCGCTCCAATTCTGCCGTCACTGTTCTCATCGGCTGATGAGACAAATTTCTTGGTTTCTGCATCGCTCAGGGTCCGTGCCCCAGGGACGAACCGCTGCAGGAAGAACCTACAAATACACACACACGCACACGCACACACAACAAAACATGACACTGAAACACTCATCACTGAGCTCTCATCACACCAGCTGAATTATATAACAAAATATAACAAGAGTGCTTATCCTGGTGTGTGAAGCTGAAATGCCCAAGTATTTAGTTTGAGAAATGAACAGAACGGTTCCTAAAAGCCTGAATTTTGATTGGGAAAGTCTCAGTTTTCTCTTCAACCCAGACCTCAAAATCCAATATGGCTTTTGAGCCATATTGGATTTGGCTCAAATCTAATATGAGCCAAATCCAATATGTCAAGATTGGATTTGACACATTGATTAAATCAAGATTAAGTCAAGATTATTGACTTAATCTTGACTTAATTTGCTCAAAGTTGTGCAGCATTCATATCTCACTTTATGTTTTCTTCACTCTCCATTAGTGAACATGTCGCCATGGTAACTGAGAGAATAAAATGCATCAAAATAAAGCATTCTCCTCCTTTAAGAAAATTCCTGACAATCCAGAGTTTCCTCTTCATGAGATTGTTTTAGAACATCAGAATGGCTTCAGTCAGAGGCTTCTTCTGAACTGCAGTAACACAAACTGCTATAGGAGATGCTTTCTGCCCTCAGCCATCAACATCAGCAACTCTTTAAAAAAATGGCACAATATGAGTTACAAAAACATTTAATTTACGAAGAAAGTATTTTGGATTGAATTTAATTTATTGCTGGGAGTTAATCTGGTCTCTGAATGTATTGTTCATCAGATTTCATTCCCAAATCTGAGTTAAATGTTGCACTGCAAAGTAGCCAATTTATTCATATTTACCAAACAAATACTATAGCTAAACATTGCCTAAAGGCTGAAAACTGCAGTAAATACAGTGGGATTGTCAGTATCTGAGGAATAACAAGCTCTCTGTCTCCCAGGTGAGTTTTTACCCACTTGAGCTCAGATTCCTCGATGAAGCCGCTGTTGTCCTCGTCAAGGATCTGGAACACGTCTCGTACCTCCTTGGGTGTCTTTGAGGACAAACCACACAGCTGGAAGAACTTCTTATGGCAGAACGATTCTGGAGCTGCTCAAAGACACACACACGCACACACACACGTAAAGCAAACACAGAGAGTTTGTCATGACCCTGACAGTCACCTGGTTGGTCGCGGTTGTGAGGATTAAACCAGCATGTGGCTGTGTTCTTGTTTTTCATTTTTAAAAGCCCACAGACGTGTCCGGTGCCGAAAACGGAATGAATCTTTTCAGACTCTGATATAAAACAAAGTGTGGAGAGGATTAAACTCTTATATGATGGAAAGTGTGTTTAAGATATGCATAGCACTGAGGCATAACATTTTGAAGTATTTATTATTTTATTGACTTAATCTTACAAGACTTTTGATCTTGTTGGGAAAATCAAGCTGAATTACTGACTGAACAATTATTAATTGTCTGAATTTAATAGGATGGTGTATTTTCAAGACGAGGTACCTTCACAGTCCTTGACTGCATTTTCAATGGCCTCTGCTGAAAGAATGGAGGTGAGTGACATGTTGGTCCTGTAACATACAAAAGAAAATAAATTATGAGCATAACCACACAAAACATTATATATATATTTATTTATTTTTTCATTTTTGTCTACTTCATGCTTTATGTGTTTCCTCTGGATCTAATTTTGTGTCACAGTGTTTTAACCTCTCAGCTGTATTTAGGTTGACATCAGGATCCCATAAAGTATCCACATAGACCTGTTTACATCTGAACATACTTTTGAAAAATATATTTTAAATATGTATTTTATCTGTTTTAAAACTGTAATCAAATCTTTTGCATTTATGCTTGCTTTGTGGGCTTCCTCATTAACTTTCCACACTTTAAGTCTCAGATAGAAAACTTTTTAAACTAATTTGAATGATGTACCAAACTTAATACACTCTTTGATAACTAGGATTAGTTGGAATGTCTGTATGATTGAAATGAAATTACTCTTCTTAAAATGGCTCAAGATGACATTTGTTGTGAATTACTGCTACATAAATAAACTGAATTAAATTAAAATCAATTCAGTAAAATTCAATTAATGATTTGCAGAGGTTATAGGTTGAACTAAATACTAATAAATTTTACACTAAAACACATAATGTTTTTCATGTAAAATGTGGACTTAAAAAACATTATGTCACCTTTAAAATGGTAAAAATGATGTCGCTCAGTTCTGACAACATGATGGGTTTTTTTTTTAGTAAGCTCATCCGTCCTCCACATGAAGCACATATAATGCACTAAAACAGGCTTGGACCATGATGGAGGTTCCTAGTTATTGGATGCCTAATGCATAAAATGTATCAACAATAATTTGTGTTAAATGTATGTAGCAGCAGTCAACTTACTGAAAAACAAACATTTCTAAGTAACTTTACAGTTTTAACAGCAGCTTTTATATAATCAGCAGTCAGCCTAACCTACTCTGCTGTTAACTACCATGTTATTACATTAATTCAATTCATTTGCATGTTGACAAAGAAGTCTAGGTAAAGTTTTAGATATGAAGTAAGTTCAGCTGAAGCTGCTGAGAATAAATGTCATGCTGCATCTGACCAACTTCCTGTGCAGCTGTGGGACTCACCACTGTTGACTCGTTTGCTTTAGTCCAACTCCAGAGCAGCAGCAGCAGCAGGAGCAGCAGGAGCAGCAGTAGTTAAAACTCTGTGGTTCCTGCTGACAGTTGTCTTATATATTCCAGTCACAATGCTCAGAAGGTGCTTGAGTTTCTAATGGATCCGGGGATCAAATTCTCCTGCAGTCACAGCAGCCTGCTTCTCGGATTCCCGAGTGTCTCACCTGTCTTATTAACCTTTCCTGTTTATATCCAGTGTTCAGCTCTGCCTTTGCCCTGCATTCCCTTAACTCTACTGGGTGGATTTTATCCAATCAACTTTTTTTGGTCTCTGTATCTCCCCTCCCTTTTGTTGCCTGTCCATCCTCCCTCTGTTTAGGTGCATCTAGAACCTTTAGCAAATAATCTCCTAAATGTGGAGAGATCAGTGGGGCAAAAAGTGAGGATGCAGCGCATGCAACGCATAGGGGCGCTGAGGGGGTGTCAAAACCCCATCTGGAGGGGGCGGCGCCCAGATGATGCCTTCACATACACTTCACCACGCCCTTACGCTCCTTCACCTCGCGCACATGTAAATGTAAAGCGAGTTTTACCTTTCACGTGTCTTCGTCTCAGGGTGGGCGGTAAACATACGATCGCTCATACGGATAGAGCGACCGTACGTTTTCTACGCTCCTTCACCCTTACGTATCTTCCTTCGGGGCGCCGATTTATGTTTTCGCATCAACCTGAATAATATGTAGTTGCGCCCCTGGGAGAGATACAGGATAGATATTCAATGTTGAATATTAGATCCTGTTTGTTACATTACATTGGTTATTTACAAACAAGTCAGGAAAGTGAAAACTACATTACCAAATGTCAACCATTTTAAGGAATGTTCTTCATTTAGCAGACCCTGTAATAGCTGTGATACATTTCCCTTTTTAAAAGACTTACAATATTGATTCAGTATAGTAGGGATTTCAGCTAATTCTTTAATAAAAAATTAAAAGTGTAAATGCAGGAATTATAGTACAATAGAGAGGGAGAGGGGTCAAAGTTTTCACAAGCCCTGTCATCAGTTCTGTTTCAGGTACAAATATTTTTCCTGTTTTTAGTTTCCGGCTAGAGACACAAAAAGAAGCAAGAAAATAAATAAAATCACACTTTACTCTCACTTTATAGTTGGTCTTCATGTCAAAGTGTAGTGTGTGTTTTGGTCAGATTTTATCACTGACAATTTTTACAACAAACACTCCAGGTCTACTGTTTGTGGAACAAAGAAGGAAGAAATAAAAAATCTCATGAAAATCTTTAAAGCCTTAGTTTTGGGTTTGGTGAAGGATCTGTAATGCTGTGGGACTGTTTCATTTTCTGGTGAGAATTTAAGATTTCACAAGATCCCTGGAAAACTGAAATCGATTGATCTCTGTCAGAAATGTGTCATTACTGAGTTGTTTAACAGGATGACAACTGGAAACATGGCAACGCTGAAGTTTTTACAAGTATTACTAGCTTGGATGCCAATAATCAAAGCTTTGCTAAAATAAATGTTAGATTCCTCTAAGGTTTACAGCATGAGATTACGCTACTAAAATAAAAGATCGTAACATCTTTTACCTGGCTGCTGTGAAGTGAGTTGGCTGTGTGTAGAAGCCTTGTATGACCCCATGTCCTGGTGTGCTCCCGTATTAGTATTCTCCGTAAATTTCCATGCCATCATCCTATAAGTCCCACAAATCTTTACATTTTCCAGACATATAATGCTATTTTATAGCACAATCAAGTAAATATTTAACCTTCAGTTATTACACAAATGCTATATTTCAAACATGACTTAAAAGGAATTTCACTTTGTAATTTAGCACCTTGAGATCAGGCCTCTGTCTTTTTTTGTCTCTTTTTCTGCCTTTTCTGAAACTCCTCCTTCAGGAAATCATCAAAACATGGCTCCTCTATCAACCCTTTAACAACATTTTTACCAGCGTTGCTCCTATAATGAGATCAGTAGATTCAATTCAATTCAAAAATACTTCATTAATCCAAACCAAAAGGGAAATTAAATAAGAAATGTGCAGATTCACTAGGTGTTTGCTAATTGCTGCTTGCTAGTCTGAAGGAGCTGAGTGGGGGAGCTGTTTGATAGAGCTGCTTTGAGGAGGAGCTGGGTCTTGAAGGCGGGGCTAGTTCCACCCAGGGGATTACACAGCTGAATGGTTGCCATGGAGATTAAAGACTTTCTCAAACATGGATGAAAGAGTTAAAGCAACACTCCAGGTAATTTTTTGATGAGGGAATAACTTTGTAACATGATGTAAAGCTCAAAAAAAGTGGATTTTATATGATACTGCCCCTTTAACTTTCTGATACTGAAGGTGGCCTGCATATTTAAATGCTGCTTCAGTGGGAAAAGTCAGATCACAACTGCTCCAGAACGAGCAAACATATTTAAAATATTGAAATTGTGTTTTCATAATTTAAGAAATGACATTATATTTAAACGCTAGTGTATGTTCAGAAAGTAGAGTGGGATCTAAGATGCTTTCATGCCAAAGTCTGGCCACTTAAACTGATGACCTTGTTGCCTGCCAGAGGAAACTTGTCAACCCATCTGACGCTCCACCGTCCCTGGAGACTGCAGTCAGCAGTAATGCAGTGATGGCAACAGCGGAGAGGAACAAAACTGCTTTTCTAATGAGAATCATGGGAATAAATCCTGCTTCCTCCACTCCACCTCCAACTTTTGTTATTACATTCAGAATGAATTCTTTTTGAACCTGTTTCCTACGGTGGCCGACAGGTGCAAATGTGCAGCAACAGAGAAAACATGCAAACAAAAAAAGAGACGCAAACAAATTAAATGCAGCAAACAAGAGATGACGCAAACAAAATGAAGCAAACAAAAAAGAGACACAAACAAAAAGCAAATGAAGCAAACACCAAAGAGACACAAACAAAAAAGATTACAACCACAAATGAAATGCAGCAAACAAAAGAAAAGATGCAAACAAAAAGTACTGAAAACGGAAGTGCTCCAGACCACTAGAGGGAGTCGAACAAAAACAGCTGTGTCCAAATTTAGGGTCTGCATCTTTTAAAAAGGGTGTTAAGAAAAGCAGCAATGGCGGCAAAATTATTTGTGCTGTGTTACACTTAAAATTACTCAAAATTATTTTTTCAAAGTTTTTAGGCGAGATTGTAGATGTATAGATCTGAAATATCTGCTCAGTTCAACAGTAAATCACTTAATTACAATATTGCTCCGATGTTTTCGGAGATGTCTGCTCCCGCTGCATTAACAGCCAGCTCCCCTCGCCAGCTGTCAGCTGGCCGGGCGCCCCAGGACATGGGGCGGTGTCTCGGTTGCTAAGCAACATAACATATGGAGGCTAGGCAGCTAGCCGAAGGCTACAGCTTCTCTCTTCTGGTCGTCCATATTCGTGGCCTTCCAAGGACCCGTCTTCCGTAGACCGGGCCGTTTCTCACATAGACATAATAAAAGGACAGACGCCTAATGGACAGCTCTCATCTTATCAATACATATTTATATAAACATAAATAAACAATGATTAATACTGAATAATATTAGGCTATATGTTTATATATACACACGCGCGCGCGCGCACAGGTTTTTTCATGTTTTCCAGCCGACGAGTTCTAGGTTAAGAGTGACTGGGCCCAAAATCCGATGCGAGATTCATCCGTGCTGTGCAGTGAATCTGTCCATTTCTCCCTTCTTCCTCACATCGTGTCTTTAGGAAACCTTCAAAACAAAAACGGGAGATATCTTACTTTGACAGAGTGAAATAAATAAA
>NW_015114289.1:129500-146769 GCF_001443285.1 Poecilia latipinna | reverse complement strand
GGGAGGGCAGAGGGAGAAGAGACTCGAAACTTCAAACACTGTCTGTCTCTGACGCGGTGATAAACCCTGCCTGATGAAAGACGGGAGCCTTCAGAGAAGGAGGAGGTGATGAGCTTAACTTGAGGGATTTAGCAGCTCTGTCTCTCACTTCCTGCGTTTTGTCAAACACTGTGTAGACCTCGTGTCGTACTTTTTATCCAGAGCTGATGGAAACTAAAGACATTTTGTCTTTTGATATGTGGGAAATGTGAACATGGAAGTGAAATAAGTCTTGGGTGGGGAGGAATGTATTTCTTTACCTCTTGCTTAAGCGTGCAGAAATAAAATCTACGTACCGTTGAACAATTCGAAAGATTTGAGAAGCTGCTGTTTGAGACTCAACCGCATGTAAAAATGTTTACTACCACCATCTACTGTTCGTTGAGGGGAGCTGACGTTGAGCCACGCTTCACTCGTGTGAGTTTGTGGGAGTGAAACGTGGCAGAACGGTGGTGATTGGAGCAAAACAGACAAAACGGATCTCAAATTAAAACACACAGATATAACAAGGGAAAACCGTTTTGAATGCCTTTTGGTCAGACGAGTCACTCTCAGCAAGACGATTCTGAATTCGCTTTGGAGCGACTGACGTTTGTTATTGGGGAACTCAAGGTTTTCCTTGAAATGCTGAAGGTTTCCAGTAGGAACATAATGCCCAGGCCTTTGCAAAAAAATAAAAAATAAAAATAAATAATAACTTTGCACCTTCAGCTGAATACAGCTACATCCCAGATATGCAAAAATGTTCATATTCCTCTAAAATTGTCCACAATTTATTGGTAAAATATCACAAGGTTTGTCATCGTAACAGGACAAAAGATAAAAAATAAATAAAAGGTCCAAGGGAGTGTGAGTACATTTGCAAGGCTTCATATTTATTTTGTTTGAGTAATAAACCTTTCATTTGCATTACAGGCTGGATTTACATTTACTGTTTGCCTTTAGTAGATACTACATTTGCTTTCAGGCGTTGCTTGGTTGCAACCAAGATATCCTGCACAGGCTTTTACTGTAGGTGTGGATGATACATATAGGAAAACTGATAAAAATATTCATTTTGAAAAGCAGCAGGTCTTACATTAAAACTCATGTTTACGTCTTTCTAAAAAGGTGCAGGACGGTATTAAGTGAGGCTGCTGAAAACTGAAAGATATTGTAGCATCTACATCTGTTGCTTTCTAACTAGGTCAGTTACTGGGGTATTTTTTTATTATTTTTTAGTTTTTTCAATAAAAGACCACAATAGGTGTGAGCCTGTAAGACATTCAGTCATTACTGCAACCTTGAGTAAAAATGTGATGTCACCACGGTCGCACAAACATTTAAAAACGGCATTACCTTGACAAAAGTGAAAATATTTTCAGACGGCTCATTTTGTCTTGAATGCACGTTGATACAGGTTTCAGAACTGATGCTGTGAAGCAAGAAAGTCCTGAGTTTAGGACTTTTCTATGTGTAGTTTGAATGTTCTCCCTAAGAAAGCATCAGTTCTTTGGGTGCTTATTCTTTCCACGCACAGGCCCAAAACATCCGCTTTAGCTTAAAAAGTTTCTTGTGAAATGTCTTCGGGAGTTGGTGTAGGCACGGTCCTGTTTGACTCTCTCTTGCCCCCCCGCACTGATGGAATGGAGGAAAGGGCAGTGCAGCATTTCTGCATTTCTCTATGTGGCTGGAAAAACCTCGTCATCCTCTGGAACAACTGCAGTAGCATGACATAATTTGTTCTTAGCGGTTTTGAAAGCATAATCTTTTAAAACCCATCGACCGCATTAAGAGATATGACCTAACTGTTTAATTTACGGACTCTGTTAAGGAGTCTTGTCTTGTTCTACTGTTATGGTTCTGGTGTTGGAACCTGATGAATCAAGTTCTAACTCTTTTTTTTTTTTTAATTCTGTTTCTATCTTGCAACTAACAATTATTGCAGAACACTCTTCTCTTAGACTCCCTTAACTGCAATAGACTTAGTCAAAGTTAAACTTGAAATCAACTTAAACAGTGTTCTGAATGCTTCAATTTTTAGCTTTAAGGGGCAGAAATTGAGTTTATTTTCTGATTTGGTTTCTTTAATAATTGAATTACTTTTGAGTTAGCCTGTCAAAGACATTCTTTTTAACACTAAAGTACGGAGTCATCACTACATTCATGTCAGTGAGTTGCTGCTGTCCATCGCCTGTCTTTGTCATGGCTGCTCGTCCCCTGGGGGCCCTTTAACTCTGGCCTCATCAGAGGCCCACGGAGACCTCCCTGTCAGTCAACCAGACATCAGCCTCTGATTGGCTCAGAGACTGATTACACCCTATTCATGCCTCGCCATTTTCGCAGGGCGGAAACACATGCAGGGCCATGTAATAAGCGTCCATACGGTGGGAACCTGATGCCCTATTGGGAGAGGGGAGGAAAAAAAATCACTGACTGCATTCTAGTGCCGAGTAATCTCAGTTCAAATCAAAATCCGACACGCACGCACAAAGTTAACTGCCGCGCGACGTTTGGGTGGATGAAGAGCTACGTGACGATGCTGTGGAACAGAATTTGCACTTTTACAGATATTTTTTCCTGCATTTCTTTCTTTATCACACTTAAATGTAATATCATATTAGACACTAAATAAACACAAAATGATGGTTTCATTTATTAAGGGGGAAAGAAAAGCTATTCAGTCCAACCAGGTTTTCACCTTGAGACATTGGCTCGGTTTGTCCAGAGTCTCTTTCTTGTAGTTGAATCATGAAGACTGATCCTATTATCAGAGTCAAGTGAGGTCTGTAGTGCTTTAGGCTGTATTCACACCAGCCCTGTTTACTCCACTTTAACTCTTGCTCATTTACCTAGAAAGTCCAGTTCATTTGAGGAGGTGAGAATGGGTAATCCAACTGTGATGTGGACCAAAAAGCAAACTCTGGCCAACCTACAAACCTTGGTCTTGGTTTGGTTGAAGTGAACTCTAGTGCGGTTCAAATGCATAAGTGAACACCACGCGGACCGGAGACCACTTAAAAAGCAAGAAGTGGAAGACAGCGCAAGGCATTCTGGATAAATACAAATGCCAATCTAGCGCTAGTGGGAGAAATTAACCGTGGTCTTTTACCAAAGACAACCGCTAAAATCTGATGCCACTCCATTTTTGTTCATATTTCATGAGTAAGGAAGATGCACTCATGTCTTCTTCTGAGGGTTTTCTGTCATTTGCTTCAGTGGTTCTTGTTGCAGCGCCACCACAGGCGAGGGGGGTAACAGGTAAGTTTGTTCACGCGTTGTCATTAAAAACACGCTCCTCCTCCAGCTACTTCCTGTCGTCATCTTCTTCACAGTTTCCGACAGCAATAATATTTGGTTATTAATGTGACTGTGATGCGAAAAAAGTTTTCCTATTGTAGTTGGTTTATTTTAAACCAATTTTGATATGCTCAAAAAACAACAACAAGAAACATGTCATTATAGCACCAAAACCTTTAATGTTTCCATTAAGCTAAATTATTTTTGAAATGTCAAATTGCACAATTCAACAGAAACGCAGCTTAGTCATACTATGTGTCATGATTTCACTCATCACAATAGAGCACATTTAAATCCATTACAGAGGATCTGCAGGACTATGATGTGTCAAAATAACCTAAGAAGTGGTTCTTGGTTGATCTGTGGCCTCATGATTGAGTCGCAGACGCCGTCAGTGGTTTCTTCATTTGTGGATTATGGTTTCCACTGTGGTTGTCCATATTCCCAAAACGTTTCTGAATAGTTTTAGATGACGTGTTGCTTTCTCTGACTTCTTCTTGTCAGCAGGTTCTGTTCAAGTGACTTCTTGATTTCTTGGTCTAGTGCTAATCAAGCCTGGGTGTGGCTATAATGAGAATCACAGCTAATTAAACTCTTTACGAGAGAGGTAATATTTTCACACTGGGCCAGGTTGGTTTAACAAATTAATGATATGAAAACATTGTATATATGTGTGTACTGAGGGGATAACACTTTTTTTTTTTTTTACATTGCTGTATGTTGAAGGGCATCCTGGAACACTAATCCTTGGTAATCTGAAGACACCGAATATTTCAGCCACAAGAACGACGCGCAGTTGGTCGACAGTTAGGAGTGATGAAGAGACCCATTACAATCATTTCCAAGAGGAAAACGTGTTAAATGTCACCCCAATCTGTGTCAGCTTGATAACTCTCATGATATGAGAAAGATTTCAACAGAAGGATATTTTAATGATAAAATCCCCGCAGCCATCTGGTGGCGTAATGAAATGGCCAGTGCTGGCAGAAGATCTGGATGACCTCTCCGTATCCACCGGTGGCATATGCCGGGGCTCGCCGAGTCGAAGGGTCAACCTTTCCAAGCGCCGACAACCATCAGCAGCACACTCATAATCATCAAGCCCTCATCTGCTGTGTTCACAAATCCCACGCAGGACCAGATTTTTTTTTTTTTTTTTTTTTTGAGGATTTGTGAAAACAGGGCGCGCCATATGTTGCCACGCGGCTCGCGCCGTCGTGTGAACAAAGACGGGGGCCATTAATTAAAACCCGCAACTCGCCGCTTTGATTATTTCAACACCTGCGAGTGTCAACAAGCGCACACCCTCTCTGATCTGCTCTTTATTCTGAGAGGTATTAAGAGAGTTGGAGCGCCGGGGTCTTGGCGGGGTTAAGGCTCGCCGTACCCGAGCTGGCTCATCTGCTTTCATTTGGAGATGAATCCATCTTGATGCCACTCGCTTCAGCCAGCCGTCTGAAAGACTTCTAGCATGTGTGAGCCCCACATTAATGTTCGATGCTTTGCCTTTATGTGCTAATGGGCAAATTAATGGTGTTGGAGGATACTTGTGTGTGTTTCGTCAGGACCGGTTTGACTTCACGAGGCCGCGTGAGATGAGAGGTTGCAGGCACAGAGATGCTGCAGTGCCGAAGCGAAAGGCGGTTTCAAGGATTACTGTCGGGGCGGAAAAGAGGCAATTAATCTCCGTCTTCAAAATGGGATACAGCTGAGCTTCAAGGCCTTCGGGATCTTCTGAAAAGATGATAAGCTTCTGTTTACTAATTTTCCCTTTTAGATGTATTGACGCTTTGTGCAAATATGTGGCAGATATCCAAATCTGGATGTGTGAGTGTGTAGTTGTGGACGAGCTAAGGGCAGGTTTAGTGATTTACCCCGCCACCCCCTCTATCCCAGGTGTGTGATTGCAACAGTGTTTGTTTGATTTTGTTTTTTGCTCATTTTCAATTACAATCGGCTCCCGAGCGAGCGGGTCGAGCGTTCCAGTTTCTATCAGTTCGAACAGGGTGTTTGATCAGAACTAAGCCCTGCTGACATTAGATTTATTTTTTCCCGTTTTACTCATGTCCTTGTCCCCCCCCTATTAGTTCTGAGGTCACAACCAGAAGAGCAACATGAAAACAAAACAGCTGGGTTCTGTCTTTTAGCCAAATGCTGGGTTTGTGCTATTAGGGTCATTTTGATGAAATAGTGAGTCAAAAATACAACAAACTGAGTTTGTTGGGTGAAACATGAGACCAGAAAGAACCTCCAACGATGCCAATTAAGTAACGTTGCTGTGATTCAGACTCATCTGGTGAGTGTCTTTAAAAAAAAGACCAGTAACAAATTAGCCTGACCATTGCTTTGCTACTCTATTCCACTCGATTCTCATCTCCCTTCAGTGGTCCATCTGGGCTTTCTCCCATTGAAGTGGATTTCTTCAGTAGAATTTCCAACTTGCGAACAGAAGGAGACGTTGGTTTTCTGTGCTGTTTTTTGAAGTGAATGAAGTCATTCAGTCCATGTTGGCTACGCTTCCAAGTAATGAATTAACGTTAACACCCATATTGTTCAGCTCAATACTTCTCTCTTCACAGTGGAGGACGGTTGTTTACGTCACAGAAAATATCCAGTAAGCTTCATTTCCTCTAATATTTTTTAATGCACTCCATGAAAAACTCAGAGAAGTGGTGAGCTACGTGTCACCCGGTCCATGAACCGTACGGTAAATCATTACATAGAAAAACATTACATTACATTAAAGTGATGCATGAGAGAGACGGAGAGAGCTCTGTTTTTCAATTTCAAAGGTTTTTCGTTTGTACTTGAAACTTCCTCTTGGCGAGGTTGGGGGAGTTTCACCGCCACTGTACCTGCTTGATACTGATGAGTAAAGCTAAAGCAAAACGTAGCTGTGCATCAGTTCCCCTCTGGCTGCAGAATTCACCCTGATCAGATCTGGCACAACAAGCTTCTTTACCTTCAGGAGCTTCACACCGCCTTCCTCCGTCTGTCGGCACAGATATATCTTGCTGTCTGTCCGAGAACACAAACTTATCTCGGGAGGTGCAGAAAAATCTGAAGCTTGAGGTTGACACAAGATTATATATATATATACTATATTTTGTTCTAGCGAGAATGAAGACAGTAGGAAATGTTAAAAGAAAAAAAACACTATATTTTTTTATCTCAATCAAGAACAGAAGATCATTGGAATTTCCTAAAATTAAAATGATTATTATGCATCCTTTGACATTTTATACAGGAAGGGTAACATTTGTGAAAACACCACCTGAGATTTAAAAATGAGGAAGTTTTTAATTAATCCATTACCTATTATACAATAAAGCTGATTTTAGATCTTCTGCTGACGTCTACTTCCATCCCATTTTCTCTTTAATTATTATATATGTCACAGTGCTGAAGCTGGATACAATCTGTCATTAAAACTCAAACGTTCAAGCAGCAGAATCAGACAAATAAATGAACATCTGCTACCCCTCAATCCCAAACAAATTAACACAAAGCTGCCTAAGCCTGGCAGTGACACGTAAACCTCTCGCTCTTTCGCTCTACACCACACAAATAAAATCTGCTGTGATTTAAATCCCAAACCTTTTCACCAGTAAGCTGTTTTTTCGGTTTGTTTTTTTTTTTTTTCTTTCCTTCTGTGAACAATCAACAATTGGTTTTCCCAATCTGAGGATGGAAATACTGTAAGAACAGCAATGGAATAGAAAAATAACCAGAGTTGATTCCATGTTGTGAAGACAGTATCAAACACTATAAAAAGTTTTTCTGTTGCAAAAAAAAAGTTTTTTGTAACCTGGACTATGAGCAAATAGCTCGTTCAGTAACCCATTCTGATGAGTTAAATAAAGATCAAATTTCCCCAGATTTAACCTTTCTTTCTTAAATACCTAAAAAATAAAAAATAAAACCCCATGGTGTATTTTATATAAGCTCCACATTCCTTTATTTATGCTTTTTTTTTTAAAGGACGGTGAGAACATTTAATTTTGAGTTCGCATACTTGATCTTCTCATTTGTTTAAGTGACCTTGAATTATTTAAACCTTCATTTATGGTATTGGCTTTGACTTCAGGTGAATCACGGGGGTCTAGTTTCGAACTTGTTTGTATTCAGAGGTGTGTTCTGTATTTAGTTCCCAGCTGGAACATCCTTCGAAGTTGGACTTCTCATTTGGAAAGTGGAAATCTTCGACTACTCGCAGTTAGGATTTTTAAGGTTGACTTCACGTTTCAATATGGCCGCTCCTCGCATCAACAGTAGTAAGCAGTGGTGGAATTCACAATTATTATTCTGAATAACATTATTCACAAAACAATAATTTTCAAAACACATGTAAAGGTTTGCCTAAACTCAACGTTACATTTGGCAACTAAAACTCTAAAGGGAACAAATTCAAAGTGGTGTTTACTTATGTAAAGTGAAGCTTAAAATGATGTTTGTGAGAGGTATTGTGAACAATGTCTCCTTGGGCGTCGCCATCTTGAAATCCCGACTTCTTGACTTTCTAAACTGGAACGCTGCCATCTCAGGTGTGACCTCAAACGCTCCAACTTCCAAGGTAAATGGAACGCAGGCTAAATCAGTAATAAATGATTTGAAGAAAAAACTAGACTTCAGGACTAAAGAATATGACAAGTCTATTGTCTATAGACGGGGTTTTTTTTACATTATTGTCATACATCATCAGTTTGTCTTTTATTTTTTTGTATATCTCAACCTAATCCTTATTATGGCAATTGTTAAAGAAATAACATTGACATGTTTAACAGATCTGTGAACTTGCTAAAAAGTAAAACAGGACCATCATTGGATTTCATTACATCACTCACTTGAAGCTTGAATGATAACATGATTTGATTGTAAAAAAAAAAAGCGCTATGCTTAATAATCAGAACAAACACCAACAATCTGTTTTTATTATCAATTGAGTTTGAATAAGGTTTTTCTGAATACAGCTCTGTGCGAAAGGCTCTGTTGCAAAACAGATCAAATTTACTTTTATTCTATTCATTTTCTCCTTTGCTTTCCCCTTTCCTGTCTTTCACTGATAAGCTCTCCTCACCGCACAGCACAATGGCTCCATTGTACCAAACCACAGAGCTGATAATGTTACGTGACATTAAGGGCAATGATGTTAGCTCCTATTCAGAGAGACATTTTGATTGGAATGTAGACTCACAAAGAGAGCCATAATATTCAATGCTTTCTGAAATTAAGGATTCCAATATTAAACCAAATTATTACTGGGTTTCAGACTATTTTATTATCCGGCATGTCAGAAGATGTTTGGTTTCCTGATAAAGTAGACCAAAGACTACATTATAAAGCAATATAGGGTTCGGAAGATAGAATTTAATGATTATTACCTTCGTTGTCCTTTGTACCTCCACATATTGATTTGTTTAACCAGGTTTCACCCGTTGAGATCCCAGATCTCTTTTGGAAGGGAAACCTGGCCAAGACAACAACACAGTTCAATCTGAAAGAAATCACAACAGAGCAGGGAATAAATGCAAAGAAGCACACAGTTAACGTAGACTCCGTAGAAGGATGTTTAACTCTAGTCCTCAAGAAATGGTCTCCTGTTTCAACAAAGCTGAACTAATAGTTCAATTATCTCTTCAGCATGTCGTCATGTTCTGCAAAGGCCTGAAATAAACCATTTACTCGGCTCATCTGTAACAAACAGGAAAATTGTTCTTAAGGACTCGATTCGGGCACCTCTGACGCAGAGTTTTGACAGGAATTATGGATTTGTTCAGAAACTGTAATGGAGTGTAGCTTGGCAGGTCCACAATGCTGACAGGCATGAGAAAGTGGTGTGTTGATGACTTAAAACAAAAGCTTGATAGATAAGAGGTGAGGAGCATGAACAGATAGAGTCAGGTATGGGAATGCAATAGATGTCAGGCATAGAAATGGAACGATCCAGCACCGAACAATGAAAAGTCCAAAGTAAACACTGACACAGAGTTTTAAAGTGAAAATAGGACCAGATAAAGTAATCGGGGAATATTGTACAGCTGAGGCCAGGAGAAAGCAGGAAAACTGAGGCCTAGTCCACAGGTAGCCGGATATCTGAAAACAAACGTTTTGGCCTTTCATCCACACAAAAACTCAGTTTAATATCACTGAAAACGATTATTTATAAAAGCCCCAACCAAAGTGGAGATTTGAGATACCTCAGTATTTGTGTTTGTGTGTTTACATGGGAAAACAGAAGTTTTGTCTGCGACAAATAATGCGCCATGATGTCCACATACTTGCTTTGACACAATTCCCAATTGACACCGTCTTGTGTTTTAATAACCTTATATTCTGATATGCTATTTAAAAGTAGTTTAACCTATATGTCTGCCCACACCAATGAACCTCCTGGCGCCATTTTTTATTCCTGATAGGAATTTGTCGTTGTTTTGAAGCTGTCTGATTGGCTGACATAGGTTTTATCGTTGTGCTACACTGCCCCCTATGGGTTTGGCATGTTTAAAACAGCACTCTGGCATATTTGTGCGGGTTTATGGAGATGAAAACTTTCCTGAAACTGATTTTTGTGAGAATTATGTTAACAAAAAGGGAGAGAGTAATCTAAAGGATAAATAAAACCTATGAGAAGTGGAACAAAAGAACTTGACTTGAAACTTGTGACCTTAATAAACATTTTCTCATCTCCCTAAACCCTACTTTCTGTAGGCTTTCAAACCAAGCAACTGTCGTTCCTGTTCCTCTCTTTTAAAGTAAGAACTCAATTGTTTTCACTCTCTTTTTGCGGATAATAATATTCATATTCCCCTGAATGCTGACCCAAGAAAAAAGAGGCTATTTCATAGCTGTCAGTGCAACGTCTTTATCTTCACTCTCCAAATGTTGGGGTCAGCCAAGACTTGACGCTCAGCAGACAATTCTCCCAAAGAACTAATGTGATTAATGGGTGTCACTTAAGAGGGGTGGGCTGAGGTTGAAAATGGGAAAGAAAAAAAAAGAGAGAAAAAAAGTCATTCAAAGGAGATTGTTGCTGAAGAAAAGGTGCATTGGTGGCAGTTCCTCTGCTAGAATTAAGAATTTACCCCCCTGGCTGTAGATACGTGTTGCAAAAACGAAATGCTGAAAGTCACTTTCAAAGTTAAAACTCAGTTGGGGAATTCAACCTTGTACTGAGGTGTGAGCCAAGAGTTTTTAGGTAGCAATTAGGGTTCTTTGTGTTCGTAATTATACGCAGTACATTAAGGCAAATATTCAAGTGCATTCATCAGAGCAAGTCCACTTTTACAATACTGCCTTAATTTACTTGCGTCATTCCCTCTGATAAAAAAGTTGATTTAAAAAAAAATCCCCTGCAACAATGTTAAAAATGATTTTTACATTATTGTCAAGTTACGACCACAGACTTTTGTGTAATTTATGTGACAACCAACACAAAGATGTGAATAGTTGGAAAGTGGAAAGAAGAGGAGACATAGTAACAATGTTTCCAAAAATTGGAAACATTTTTGGAATGTTTCCAAAAATGGAAACAAAATTAGATGAATTTTGTTTCATCTGATTTTTTTGTCGCATTTAGAATAAATCTGGCTATTGTGTGAAGGCATCAGAGGTTCGTTAGCAGGCATCAGTGAACAAACAAGGAGCACAGAAGATAAAGCAGGAATATGTTATGAACAATAGCTCAATCCTTGAACATATCACAGAGCTCTGTTCAAACAACTGCACAAAAATGGGGAGAATATAGGCTCTAGGACTAGACGATAAACTGAAAATTAACCGACATCAAAATTTATGACAATGAATAACGTCATTTCCTATGTTGGTGTTTTCAGTGTTCTTAAAAAAAGAAGAAAAAGTTGCTTGCCTTTTTTCGACGGAGGAAGGCTATGTCGCTTTAAGACGTTGCGCTAGCTGTACCATCTGTAGTCACGTGACTGCGCCCCGTCTAGTCTTTACAAGGCGTGAAAGAAATGGTGAGGTTTAGAAAAAGGAGGAAATTTCAAATGTTGAAGTAGCGACCGCAGTAGAGCTGGTCGAGGCCAGACTGTATGACGTAAGCCTGGAGACTTCTTAAAATATGCATCGTGAGTTTTTATTTTGACGGGAGGGGGGCGTGGCTTAAGTTCACCGGACAACCCGCCATGAAATGAGCTACACCTGCCTCATCTCGGTCAAGGAGGAAGAGGAGCAGCAGCTCACCCTTTCATCCTCTTCACCAACCCAAAACCTGCGTTCAGTGGCGTTGGAATGTAAGTTATTTTATATAAACTTGTTCAGCTGTGTTAATTTGTTCAATAACTCTTCACAACTAAAAGTACTTAGTACATCTTGCACATTATTTGCACACTTTGCATTATCTGACAAAATGTGCAACAGTTCCAACATGGGTGTGAATTTTTTTGTAATGTGTTATAAAAGAAGCTGAGACTAAGTTTGCAGTCACAGGAACATTGTAAATTGTGTGTTTGTTTTTGTTTGTTGTTTTTTTTACCTTCACAAAAGTTATTGAACGTCTTTCAACTGAGCTATGTTCTGATGCTCAGTTTTTAAAAGTTTGAAGCCCATGCACTCCGGTTGGTGCACTTTTTTGAGTAAAATATAATCACTAGTGCTTAGTTACAAATAATTTGCAAACGTATCTGAATTTTTTTTAATAGTACATATTGTTTCATGACATCTGCAGAAAGAGACAATAGATATTTTGTTTTATTTTTATTTTTTTGCTAAACGTAACTCAGACGATCACTATTACTACACCAGACTTTACAACTATATATATATATATATATATATATATATATATATATAATGTGATTACAGTGGCAAAAGGTTGCAAAATGTGACAAAATTTAGCTTTAATTTGAGTAAATTTCAGTTCACTTCAAGGACAACGCAATAATACATAGAAATACATCAGAAAAGGGTTACAAGGAAAGCACCTAAAATTGTCTACAAAGTGGCATTTTTGTGTTTTTGCCAAAAAAAAAAAAAACACCCAACAAAAAATATGTTAGTAAAACCACAAGCAGGTAGAGAGTTGAGTTGAGTTGTGTTGCTGTAGATCACACCTGTCTTCGTAAACAGACTGACCTATTTTACCTTACGGTTCAATCCCACTTTTCCAAAATTTGCAACAACTATCAGCATAAAGAAGGAACAGCAGCTGTAACACATCATGGGCTGGTTACTGCTTGTTACTTGCACAGAGAGTGTGTGTGTGTGTGTGTGTGTGTGTGTGTGTGTGTGTGTGTGTGTGTGTGTGTGTGTGTGTGTGCGACACACATTGCGCCAGTGCGCCCAGACTCACTGCAGCAGAGTGCCGCCGCTCGCCGTGGATTAGAGGCTGAGGAGCGAACCGGCTGTGGAGGGAAGATGAAGGTTGCGTGTGAGTCTCCCAGCCGCCCGCCTTGTGAGGAGCCTGTGCACCTGATAAGGCCACCGCCACCTAATCCGTCCCACCACCACCCAACCACTTTAAAAAAAAAAAAAAGAAAGAAAAAAAACTACTTAAAGTCAGTACTCACCCGGAGACTGATGAGGGCGGCCTCTGAAGCCTCCATCACTACATTTACCTGGCTGGGAGGGTCGATAAGCAGCAGACCCGCTTTCCCTCTGCACAGTATTTCCATCAAGGAGTGACAACTTTATTCTAAGATTTGACAGTTTTCAGACTAATTTCCTGTGTCATAATTGGTTAGTTCTCTCCATTCTTCTTTTGTTTTTAGAGCTGATAAAGGAGAATTCATTGAGAAAAACCTTGACATTTTGAAGGCAAAGCAGACCAAGTGTCTCTATTGATGCTTGATGCAGGCCTTTGAACTTTTTCACATTTTGTCACGTTGCAACCACAAACAGAGTAACATGTAACTGTAATAATCTTTTAAGTGTGGATACAAGCATAAAATTTAGCAGATGGTAATGCTTTTCATATTTCCCATTAGTTACAAATTTGAGATTGGTGGACTTTATTCAAGAAGGCTGCCATTTTTGAGCTTATTAAGCCAGTTGTCACTATAAAATGTTACCCATTTTCATAACTTGGATGAACTGACTCGAAGTTCCTCGGCCATGCCATCTAAACATGGACATTTTTCCCAGTCGACTTCTGAAAGTGGTGGCAGTTTCCATTCAACGGTCTCATTTAGCCGTAGCCTTATTATTCTTCAACCTCCTTCTGTTAACTTGTTAAATAAATGCTTTCAGTGTTGAAAACTGAGCGAGCAGAGCCAATCGGCATGAAGATTAGAATGTTAAATGTAATATTGAAGTTCACAGTCATAGTTCAATCTGTGCTTTACTGGTAACTGTGAACGACTCTTACATGTATAGCTTATAATGCGAGTTAAGTTTTGCTTTTGGATGTAACTTACATTAATTCTTAATTGTATTAATGGTGTTTCATTTTTGTTTTTGCGCCATGACTGCATATGTTATTTATTGTCTTATGTATTTTGGAGGTGTTAACTGTTTTTGTATATGTCTGAAAATGTATAAGTAAAGTATTTAAAAAGAAAAACCATTTTCATTATATATTATTTTCAAGCAAAGTTATTGTGGAACCATTAAAGAGCCACAGACTTCAGACTCTGTCCTTACTGCTACTCTGATTAGCTCTGTCCTAACAACATATAGATTTAGATAAACGGTTGTGCCCTCAGGTTGATTCCGTTTACTGTTATTTTATTTTATTTTATTTTTCCGATCTGTACATTAATTGTGTTGTTCTTTCATTTAAGCGCCGGATAAAATACATTAAATTTTGTGGTTCCAACTGCATGCTGAATATAAGCTACAACTCAGAGAGTTGTTGTACTAGCAGCGTACCTCTCAGGGGCCAAACGCTCTGCGTTGAATGTTAACACATGCTGTTTCTCAGCAGTGAGTTAAAAAAAAAAAGCTGTTAATTACAGCGTTCTGATTAGAGCAACACGTGTATTACCATGGAGACGGTGCTACCTGAGCTCCGACAAGGTGTTAAGATATTTATTTTGGTAATTTTGAATGCCACTGAAAAAAAAAAATTAAAAAAAAAAGGGAGAAAAGCAAACTTTTTATTTCTCCATTTCAGAACACATTCCATAAATATATATTTAAGAAAATCTTAATCAGGAGTGCAGGAAATGAACGTGTTTGAGAGGTGTTCTGATTGAACCCCTTATCTTAGATTGCAGGTGTCTGATTTGATGACGGAGAGGCGGGCGGGGGGGGGGAGAGGAGTTGTTGCCACGTGTTTGCTGTAATCACAATTTCAATCTAACTCTTTAATCCACAGATATGACATCAAACTAATGCCAAGTGTTTGACTAAATAAGAAAACATGAGGGAAAAAAAAGTGTTGCTTTCAGAAGAGTTTTCACATGCAGGTTTGATGCCCTTAGCTGACTTTTGGCTAGCCTGCAGCCGTTTTATCAACAGTTCTAAAAACACATGCTAGGCTCCAACAGGGGTTCTTGGACGAGCGGGGCCCTGGGCAAAACCCTTCTTCTGCAACCCATACCAACACCCACCCCACCCACTCAATTTATTTTGGATAGATTTCAGCAGTTTCCCTTTTAAATAACTTTCATTTCGTAATAACATCAATATTTGCTTTTTATTCTCTGAGGTGTGGCTGTCGTACCTGGGCGAACTGCTCAAATGGGCACTGACTGAAACCAGTAAATCAGTTTTAATACATTTGGAAGACATAAAACTCTGCTCACCAAACTTCTCTACCCATCTACAGCGACTACAGAGTGTCCTGCAGAACCTGCGGCAACACGGCAAAGCTGTTCCATCATTTGGAGAAGTTTCTTGGATATCATGTCAACCAACAAGCACCAAAACGGATCCTGTGAAATTGAGCAGAACCGCTCCGCTCCATCTACCGCCATCAGGTCAGAGCCTTCCCAAACCTTCGAACAGGAAGTGCTAGTCGTACACGAGGTCTCGCAGACCAACGTGACTGCTTTACACAGGTATTGAAAATCTGCTTTCTTTATGGTTTTATGATTGCAGTAGGGGCATCATAAATGTCAAATTAAGCCATCAAAGGTCTCGGTTCAGTGTATTAAGTATAGATATATATGAATATGCATAAAGTGGGTTTTAGATTTTTAAAGAAACTGTTTCATCCTATGGTTTTCTGTCTTCTTTGAGGTTTGCACCCGTGGCAACATCTGGTTGATGATCACATGACTCGTGATGTGAAAAGAGTGTTTCATTGGAGTTTTGTGAAATAAAGTAAATTGGATGTGGCCAACAAACCCCGCCTCATCTTGGCGCCAAAACTTACAGGTGTTTTTAATATGGGTGTATTTCCATTAAGCAAATTTATTTTCAAAATGTCAAATTTGCACAATTATAATATCAATGGAAAAGTAAGCTAGTGTTGAACTCCTGCTGTGAGTGAACAAGTGCAGATGTACATACAGTATATGTAGCCGGTGACAACAGGGATAAACTGGGACAGAGTCTATGCTTCTGCTGGGAGACGACAACAATCTACAGTGACCTTCCAACATCAGTGTGTTTGTGTTCCCTCTGCAACATGTACTTCCAAACCACTTCACCCATTCACTGTTATCTATGAACGCAACCCAAACCCCCCACATCCTCCTCCATCCCCCTCGCACGATTCCTGCACAACCAGCTCACCTTCATTACAGTCCTGATAGTGGAATTGGCAACTTGTCACTTTTATTGATTTGTCCTAAACTGCAATTTACATGGATATTTGTGGGTGTCCTGAGGGCAGACTGCAGCTTGGCGGACCGCCCAGCCACCCCTTTCCCACCACCCTCTGCCTTTTGTTTCCTCAGTCTGAGAGGAAGTTTTTCTCCCCGCTGAGCTGCCAGGGCCTCAAAGTGACTTTTTCAGCTTGACTTCAGCAAACATGTCATGCTTTTAGAGCAAATACAATTTTTTTCCCTTTTCATCATGCAAATTGAAAGAGCTGGAATGGTGTTAGGATAAAGAGACTGGTCGCGGTGCATGAATGGCTCCCTGGGTGAGCCCTCTCCTAGTGAAGCCCATTCTGCAAACAAATGCTTAATACGCAACTTAAAATGTGTTTTACTCCCAGATAAATCTTGAAATTATGTTCAGTGCATAATTTACAAGCCTTTGTATGAACATTCCCAATTGTTTCATATTTTGTACTAGAGATGATAAAATGCAAAGAAATGCATTTTATCATCTGTAAATGCTATAAAATGTGTTTCTGTTAGAAATGCAATAAACTTTATTATGTTAGAGATGATAAATGCTGGGTAACGTAACTTGGCTTAGTCACCTAAGCTAAATTAAATAAATAGCTTAGGTAAGTACCTAGATGGGTAAGTTGCCTTAGCTATGTAACTCTCTAGCTTAATTACTTAGGTAACTTAGTTAGGAAATTAACTAGATAACCTTGCAAGGTAACTAAGCTAAGGTACCTAGCTTAGACAACTAAGCAACTTAGTATAGTTTCTGAGGTAACTAACCTTAGGTAACTTTACTTGGTTACCTAAGATAATTAGGTAACTATTATCTTAGGTAACTAAGACAATATTTACCTAGGATATAGTAACTACAAACTAAACCAGCTGTTAGCTTAGCTACATAAGCTAATATGTAAGTAAGCTCATAGGTATCTTAGGTAGATAAACTACCTATATGGGGTAACTAAGTTAATGAGGAATCTCATTAGCTTGGGAAACTAAGGTATTAGTTTTTATCTAAGCTAATAATTACCTGATTATCTTGTGTAACAATTAGCTTATCTACGTAAGCTAAAAGTTAGCTTATGTAGCTCAGTTAGTAAGGTAACTTGACGTGTTAGATGGTTTACTTAAGGTACCAGGATAGGACACATACACAAAGAGAAAAAAAAAAGTCTAGAAGAGGGTCAGCTTTTTTTTTTTTTTTTTTTTTTTTTTTTTTTTTTTGGTTTTTTTTCCCCCCTTCTAATGCTGGGGGCCCAAAAGGGGCG
>NW_015114289.1:79471-126409 GCF_001443285.1 Poecilia latipinna | reverse complement strand
AAAGACAAAAACAAAAAAAAAAAAAAAAAATCTAAAAAGGGGTGTGTTTTTTTTTTTTTTTTTTTTTTTTTTTTTTTATTGCGTGCTTTTGCCACCTTCTAAGTCAGGGGTGCTCAAAGTGGGACCTCGAGGCCCGGCATCCTGCATGTTTTAGTTCTCTCCCTGGTTTAATGCACCTGGATCAAATGATGGCTCATTAGAAGGCCTAAGAGGAACATTGACATGCTGAAAAGGTTGTTACTACCACCAGGGAGAGAACTAAAACGTGCAGGATGCCGGCCCTTGAGGACCGACTTTGGGCACCCCTGCTCTAAGTCATGCCACCCTGCTTGGTGAGCCTCATTAGCTTCAACAGAAACAAACACAGAAATGGAATGAAGGCAACAAGTCAGTTTTTCTCTGTGTGGACTTTTACAACCTATCTGCCTGAAGATCTGCGTGTGTTCATGTACCTGCATGTGCATGTAGCGCCCCCACATCCGCTCCCCCCCCACCTCAAACACCAAAGCTGACCTTCAGCCGCAGAGGCCAGGCGAACAGCACAACAACCCGCAGCAACGGAAAACACAAATGCTTTGTGAAAGCTTCGACACGGTGCGTTCGCACAAAAATGCCAAAATGTCACAATCTTCAAACTTTGTGTCCACAACACAGTTTTTCTTTTTACCTTTGTGAGGCTCCTGAAGGTTACCTGCAAAAAAAATTTCCAAGAGGGTGTCAAAGCTAGAACTGGTTTCTCAAGAGGGAACTAATTTCATCTTGTACTGTCTTCATTGCCCTTGAAGTTTTTCACGTTTTTTTTTTGTTTTTTGTTTCCCTTGTTAACACCAAGAATGAGTTGTGCGCATAAATATAGGAAAAGGAAATTAATTGTGTTTTTGTTTCTTGAGGAGTACACAAAGCTCCCATTAATGAAGGCAACAAAATGAAATTCTTACTAAAACTACAGCAGTTCTGCGAAGACTTCAGAGGTTTGTTAGAGAACAAACCACTAACGGGGACTTCCTGCCGATTGGTGAACAGAGAGGAAGTTGTAGAGAAGTTTGGTTTTAAATCGACATCCAAAGCCTTGAACCTTCTAAGGATTACCGGTGATTTATTTCTCTGAGAACGTGGAAGCGTCACGACGTTACTGATTAAAAACCATAATCAGCGAGCCTTCGAAACCTGACTGAAACATTGCGCTTGGTAAGCCAAACTATATTAACTACATTCAAACACAACATACACTGACGTTAGGGTCATTTTCACAGGCTTGAACTAAAAATTCATTCAGCTTAACTTCCCTGAGGTACCTTGTGGTGGTAGTTTTTCAAAATAAAATAAACTTTAACATTTCATGATATTTACATTGATTTCAGAGTCAGATAATGGTTTGTAAGTGTGCAAATATAGGGTGTATGTAATGTATTACATTTTAATATATATTAAAAGAAGAAACTTAATTTGCATCCTTTTATTTTGATGTGGTGGTTCCCCCACGATCAATTACACATAAAGAAAACCCTACAAAACCCACAACAGATGATTTTCTATAACAAACTCAGGTCAGTGGTGGCAGTATCATACTGAGGGGGATGCGTTTTTTCCATCCCCATCAGAAAGTGAAATTAACATCGGACTGTTTAAAAGATACATAAGACACAATCGTTGTAAGAAAAGGCACTCCTGGAGAGTGTTGTGCTTAAAGGGGCTGAATAAACAAGCATGCCACACTTTTCAGATTTTTGGTTCTAAGTTGTGCCTGTTTTTTCCCGACTTTATGAAAGAGAGGGTGTTCATTTTGCAAATTCTAAAGAAAAAAAATCAAAAAATCATCGAGCAGGCAAACTAATTTTTTAAAAAGCAGAGACAACAGGATGTTAGGAAAAGAAAGAGGGAAAGGCCTGCGGAGAGGTTTTGTGTTCTTCCTCTCATCTGCATTCAGAATCGCATCTTGGTGTCTTTTAGCCCTGCAGTGAAGTTTCCTCTGCAGGGTGGCACACAGGGGGAGAAGTTCTAGAGCACAGATGCTAAACATCACCGAACTTGGAAGCTCCGAACACGAGAAAGGATTAAAAAGAAGTGAGTCAAATACCCGCGGTGGGTGAACAAGGGGTGTGTGGTGCTGGTGGGTGTCGCTGCTGATGTCACACCCACTCGAACAGCAGCGATTGGACCCTAATTAGAAATCTCGGCAGCAAATAGATAAGCGTCCTGCATGATTGAGCCCAAAGTGGCTGATGCCAAAAAAATTTCTGCAGGGGCGGAGAGGAGCGGAGCGGAGCAGACGGAGAGCTGCCAGGCTGCGCTGACAGCACAGAGGCTTCACATCCGACGGGCTCAAGGCTGGAGCTGGACTTTCTACAGCGACACCCTCCGCGGTGATAATATCCGTCCAGAAAAAAAGAAAAAAGAAAAGAGAGAGATATCTGTATACATACAGAGAGGGGGAGACGGTAGAAGAAGAAGCAGAGGAGAAGGACGCGGCGTTGTTCGGAGAGGCTGACGAGACAAGTAGGAAGGAGAGTCGGCTCCAAGTTGCTCGCGCGCTCCGCTCCTGAGCTGATGGCATCCGTACTTGGAAACGGCAGCCGCGCGTCGGGCGCTCCGAGCGGCCAGGTCCGGTGCAAGCTGAAGCGAAGGAGGAGGAGGCGATCCAAGAGAAAAGGTACGGCAACTTTTTAGTTTTCCCGTTCCCCCCCCTCCTCCCTCCCTCTTTTTTTTCTTTCTTCCCCCACATTTAGACTGAATAGGCGCGCGGCGGCGGGGCGCATCGTTCGCTCGCGCGCTGCGCTTCGTAACTGTCCGCGCGGTGAAATTCTCTGTTGAAACGCCGATAAGCGAACAAATAACCGGCCGCCTTGTTAAGGTCTCTGTTTCAGCGGCGCATACAGTCTCTCTGCTCTAAAGTTTACTTTGGACTACATTTATTATTACTTCTCGTTCAACCAAGATGTACAAATTACAAGAGATTTTATTATATATATATATATATATATATATTTTTAACTAATTTACATGGATGCATCTATTTTTTGAATCGTTTAATCGGTATCTTTGCGGTAGATCTAATTTTTAAACTCTTATTTCATATTTAATGCCCTCTGCCCTCTGTTAAAGATGGAAAAATCAACATTTGTGCGAACTATATTTAGATCTCTCAGAAAGATTGCAGGGATAATCCTGATAATTTTCCTAATGGGTGCCCTTTTGCCCCCCTCTCTTCCATAAAATGTATTCCTCCTCATGGCTTTGTAAGTCCAGCACTCCAGAGAAAAAGTCACATGTTGGACGAGCAATCAAGGCCCTGCATGTCAAAAAGGAAACGGAAAAAGGAGGTTGAAAAAAATTCAAGTCCTCCCTGAACCCCTTTTTAATTATTATATATAGTTTTAAAACTCAGTTTAAATTTTTCAAATCAGTTTCAGTGCATTCAAACGAGTCCCAATCGAGTACATTAGTATAGAGTGTAAAACAATCAGCTGGATTCATAATGGGAACAGAAAAGCATGCTGATTTCACTGACTTTTCCTCACAACGCCGCAGCCAGCTCTGTAATGGATTCTGATGGGGGGGCTTCATGGTAAACAAATCTAACCCCCCCTCCCTCGCCCCTCACACCGCCGTGCGGTTTTATGCCATCTTTACCAACGATATTACATCAGACTAATGCATGCTATCAAAAATAATAAAAACAACCTCATTTCATGAAGCATTTGCACCTCTCTGCCTCTCGCCGAGAGACGCCAGATAGTTCTGCGTTTGCAGAACTGACCACACTTTGCCGGCCGTCGTTCGACTCGATCTGTGATTGCTGGGTAATTTCACTCTTGTTTTATGTTGCACTTCAGGAAAAAAAAAAGGAGGCAAAAGAAAAGCAACAGAATGACATTTTGGAAAGAAGAATTGGTGGAAGCTTCAATCCTGCAGCACGTTGAAGGTTATTTCCTAAAGCATTTCAGCAATTATCATTAAGATGTCAAAAGCAAATTCGTGTTGTTGCATCACGATAAATGATTGTATCTTTTCGCCCCTTTCTTCGTCTTAAGCACCTCTATTAAAACCAGCTGCAGCACGTTTAGCCCTGTGTGTCCGTGACACCACGACAACGGTGCAGTCCGTGCTGCCGAGACACTGATGTGAACGTGGACGGAAGCTGACGTATCCGGCTGCGAGCGAACATATAACGAACTCCCGTAAACACTTTTTTTTTTTCCGCCTGTCATCAAAGTGCAAAACAGACGACCACAAACTTAATTTCCATAACCTCTTGATTTTTAATAGCCCAAGTAATTGAGACAAGGGAGACAATACATAAAATATAGTGCCGAGGCAAATGTATTTACATAATGGAAACGACAGAATTGGTTCCACAACATTAAGCATTGCATATGAGCGCCGCACAAACGCCGGCGCGCACATTAGCCGTCGGGGCCTTTTGGGGGAGGCGAGAGATGGGGGTTGTGGTGTGTGTGTGTGTGTGTGTGTGTGTGTTTGCGAGGTGAGGGCTAATTTATCAGCGCTGCTGATTCACTCTGATAACACAGGACATTAAGGGGCCCCGGCTCAGGGGGCCGTTTGGAAATGAACTGTGTCCGTGGCCGGAGCTGGATCCCACACTTTAGATATGTTCTCCCTGTTTTCATGCGTTTCCTAAAGCGTGTGATTATTATTATTATTTTTCCCCTCACTTCAGACTTCAGCACAGATTATCCATAAGCCTGGCCAAATTTTCATTTTCTTCCTCCTGGTGTCAAATCTTTTCCTCAGAAATGCCAAACGATTGTCATCTTCAGATTTTCACACAATTATTTTAAAGCGAAAAGGAGGAAAAAAAAAAAGTCAGAGGGATTACTGCATGGCATTTAGGGCTTAATCTCTTGAAAAGGCTGCAGATTATTTGTAGATGGACTCGCTAAAACCTTTGTGTGCATTCAAAAGGCTGCAGCTTCTATTAATTTCACTTTTTTTTTTTTTTTTTTTTTTTTTTTGGCAGTCTGACACCATTTGGTTAATGCTTTGAATTCCTAGAAATCACTGCGTTCCCCCAGCTTTACCTTTAAACATTTCCAACAGCCCTCTTTTCCTTTCCTCGGACCTCTCTCCGTATCGGTTTACCGTTTATTTATGACCGTGTTTGACCGGCCTTTTAATCAATCACAGCCTTTTAGCATCTCCAAAGGGATGCCGCTAACACGAATAAAATCCGGCGCAGTAACACCTGAGTGGATGCACCGCAGTCCAGTTTTTTTCCCCATGAAGGCACTCTGTGGATTAATAGCTGTCAATCATCTGCGTACGGTTTGACTGTGGGGTACAGTCCTTCCTCTGTATCCACAAAAATAAAGCAATCCAGAGATTTATGTACCAACATTGCTTTTTTATTTATTCTTCTTATAGCTACACTTATCAGCATGTGGTCCCAGTACAGTATATCAGCATGTCATCAAGAGTACCGGTGGGGGGACGTGAAAAACGCAGTGTGTAACATAATTTATGTCACAATTACCGTTTACGCCTTCAGTTGCAGCGAGGCGGCAGCAGAGGAGTCTGGTTTGGGTTTTTTAAAGGAGAGGAGGGGGGGGGAGAGGGGGAAGGATGGGAAAGATGAGGGTCGGGTCACGCAGGATGATGAGGGTCCTCCCACATCCGATCCCCCCCCCACTTCTCCCGGAAGACAGGTGCCTTATTGTGTGACATCCAGAGTGGAATAAGGGAGCGTGAACTGCAGGCGGTTCAGTTTTCAGCACCGCCGGCAGTGATAGAGGGGGGCGTCGAGTCGAGGTCAGAGGTCAGGCAGGAGAGCGCTTTTTAACATCCACACATCCGTATTTGGTCCAAGAGATTTATTACTATGTCTAAGGAGCTTTTTCTGGCAAGCAAAATGGGTTTCTATGTAGATTTTTTTTCTCTTTTTTTGCACCGGAATATTCTAAGCAAACCTTATTTCTTTTAAAGATGAAGCATGGCAACTTTTGGAAGCTCTTTATGTCATGAAAATTGGAGTTTAAAATGACAGAGTATGACTCTGTTTCATCCTAACCACTATAACTTTAAAACATTTGGAAAAATCCAGACATTTTCCGCCTTGGCAGGCATTGGTCAGTTACTGGTATGAAGGTATATCGAGGTTTTAAAATGTTACTTTAGACTGATAAGGCGAAACCAGGCCATTTAAGTGAGTGTGTGTGTGTGTGTGTGTGATGGAGCTGTGGTTGGAATATCCATGTTCACAGCCAAAGAATAACTTCATACAGATGAAACAAAAAGTCTGCAAGCATCCTTGGGCCAGATACAGCAGTCAAGGTACATTAAATCTGTAAAAGGTTGTGGTTTCAAAACCACAAAAAACAATTTATCCTTTTAAAGTGGTGTAAAAGTCATCTTTAAGGGTAACTTCTTAGGTTCTTTTGGAGCAGAGAAGTTCAATGTGTGAAAAAACCAAGATGTACAAATGACTTCTATCACTATAGCAACTTTTTTAAAAGTACAGATGGAGAATCTGTTAAGCAACAGAAAGCAGGCCAAGGACTCTGATTATAGCCTGATTTAGTAACAAGCTAATCTCAGTATGCACTCAAAACTAATGCTACATTTATTAGGTGTTTATTTTGCATTTCTACTTTACAAAACTATTTTTATTAAAGAGTTATATTTGTTAAGCAGTAGTAGTTTTTCAGGAACACTGGCGATGCACCGAGCCACTTTTTTTCCACTTCCGACACCGATGCAGACATCTGAGGTTAAGTGTCGGCCGATACCGATCCGATCAGAAAACCAGTTCAATTAAAAAGTTTCCTTTTTTAAACAGACATAAATCTACTAAGTTGCAAATTTATTTGATAACTCCACATCAAGTACCAAACACTTAAGTATTATGGATCGTTCACATTGTCACGGATACCAATCTATAATTTTTTTTTTCAAAATTGAGACCAATATAGATATTATCAGATTGGTACATCTTTAGTGCATTCCACTTTTTGCTCAATTACCGTTGGAAATATGCAAACCTCCCTGACCTCTGTGACCCCGAGAGGATACCTGAGTACTGACAATAGATGGACGAATGGGTGTTGTTTTTTTTTTTTTGTTTTTTTGGTTAATACAGTAAAACTGTTATATTTATGCATTTTTAAGTTATTGTACCATGAGAATCTCATATCGCCACATACTTAGTTTTACAAGGAGAAAAGAGAACGTCATGTAAACAGGAGTCAAGATGTTTCCCCAAAAAGACAAAAAACCAAGTCTCGTGTTTGAGTTTAAAGTGCAGGTTTGTGTTTGACTTCTTTTAAACCCTCTCTGCCATGATTCAAACAACGCTTAAATTCTTTTTACAGGAAAGGTTTGACAAAAAATCCATTTTTCATGTCTCGTTTTGCGTCTTGCCAACTCGAAGCAACGGCCCGGCTTCCATTCCAGCAGCTGCATGCACATACGTTCGGTGTCAAGCCTGTTTTTTCTCCAGTCATTTTCCTGTCTGCCTCCCCGCTATCATCTGTCAGATTGTGAGAGTTAAAAAAAGAAAAAACCTAAAGAAAAAAAAACAACAAAACAATATTTCAGTGGAAATGCTGTAACCGCTACAGCAATTTTTAAGCAACGGCACAAAGCACAGTGACAAACGCATGCAAATTGAGAACACAAGTCTTTGTAATGTGGAGCACAATGAGCACATGGAGGCTGAATGATGGCAGCAATAAAAAGCTAGCTGTGAGGAATAAATGAAAATATATACAAAAAAAAAGAAAAGTCAGGAATGTGCTCATTGCCAAAGCTCACTGGAAAAGGATCAGTGGAGTAAAAAAAAGGGGGGGTGGAGGGGGAAAAAAGATTTCTGGTTTTTGTAGCTGCGAGTGCTATTTTTAATCAAACTTGTTCAGTTTTCCTGGATAAAAACCAACTTTGACGGTGTCTGCGAACATGTACACACAGCGGCGTTACGATTCCGGCGTAGGCCCACGCAGAGTTGCATCAAGGCACACGCGTGTAGAGCATCGTGTGGGTTACTCGCTCCAGCGGTTTACTAATGTAGGTTCAATCACAGCAGGAAGGGAAGCCGGGCGGAGGGGGTGGGACTGCTTCCGTGTCGGGACGCCCCAGTGTCACAGCGAGTGTCATGAGAGGACGTGGGGAAGAGATATTTTGCAGATGTGGAGCGCCATTTTTATTTTTATTTTTTCTTTTATTTAGGCCCCTGAAACTCTTCTGCCACATTTGTTTGTGCCGGTGTTGATAATGGCATTAGGAGCTGTGGTGGGAACACCACTGGCATTTATGAGGTTAATGAAGGTCGGCGCCGGCGGAAAACGGCACGGCGCTCTGCTGTGTGCGCTCGCATGGCTCTGTGAATTTACGGGGCGCTTCCTGATTAAAGGGAGTGGGGGGAGCGGCGGAGAGGTCGGTCCGCTCAGGACGCCGCGTCCTCCAAGTGACCGCGCGTTTAGCTGACAGGAGGGAGAAAAAAAAAAAGGTTAGCGCTCCTGACTGTGGTCTCATGAGGACAGCAGATAAAATGACCAAAGAAAAGGAATAGCACAACTTTGGTGCATTTGCATAATTAGTAATTATCTTGTAATAGTCCCTTCTGGCTTTATTCAGCTCTGTGGTAAAAAAAAAAAAAATGTGCTTAAAGTTCAGGAGCAACAAATAACTTGAGGAGAAAAATGAAAAATGACTCACTGGTGCAAACGTTTGGACTCTTCGTGGGCCGCCTCGGCCACGTCTGCTAAGAATAAAACAAAAGTATCAAAAGAACAGATGCAGATTTAGAAGAAAAAAAAAATCAAAAGGTGACACTTAAGTTAATTAGTCTGTTGTTTTATGACTCCCACAGTTGGAAAGATAACGGTATTACTCACGCCTCAAATAACTTGTTGCGCTTGTCGTCATGTCGACCAAACGCAAACAGTTTAATTGAGTTAGTCATGTGTTACGCTCCATCAATCTGTCCACAACAGCTTTCGAAAAACGACGACTACTTCAGGGGAAGACATTGCGAGAGCGCCGCGCCGCTAATGTGTGCGCTCCTGCGTTGGGAAATAAAACTCTGGAGTGTATCAGATGCTGCCTCCGTATGGTAATTTGTTTGCGTGTCCGTTACTGTGTGTGTGTGTGTGTGTGCGCGCGCCACTCCTGAGCATTTGTGTACGGGTGTGCAGCCGTCTGCAGGGGAGCTGCCAGTCCTCATGAACAAACAGGGTGGAAGACGTTATCGCTTCCTGTCGGTGTCTGTGCGTCCGCAGTCCACTAGAAGGGGCCTGACAATGTGAAAGATGGAGCGGAGCCGCTTGGGAGTGAGTGCCAGGTGATTCCGGGGTCGGACGCGAGCGGCGCAGCGGGATGTCGCTGTTGGAAACGCAGCTCTGGAACTTCTCAGCACACACACCAAAGCAGCTTGGAAAGGAGCCTTTTTGGAGAGTAAAGCTTGTGGTCTGTAAATAACCAAACAGCATTTCTAAGCTCCATCAGCAGGTCCAAATCAGTTTTGTTTACTGTCTTTATTATAGTTGCTTTGAATACCCTTTTTTTTTTTTAAAAAAAGTGAAACTAACTTAAGGAGCACCAAATATGGCTTGGTGCACCACATTTACAAAACTTGATGTACCTCAGTGCTAAAAGGCCCATCTGATGAAAGGCTTCAATAAGATGTTAAGAGACAGCAGTCAAAAAGCACATATCTGTTTTTCAGAGCAAAGAAGTGACTGTATTGGACATAGAACCTCAATCCCTTGTGTAGAAGTCTTCATTTTTAGGGATAACTACACTAGCTCAAATGTTATTAATTCCAGGTCAGTTTATTTTGAGCATGCAAATAACTTTGAATTAAAAGCACCGAAATCCAACATTTCAATTTTACAGAACAAAGCAACATAAACTTAAATTCCAGATTCAAAAGGAAAGGAAAGGAGCGTAATCTTATGTTGCATTTCATCTCCATGTGGAAAAAAGTCTGTCCACATGAAATGCTAGCTAAAATACTTATGTAGGGCCAGTAGATGGCACCATCATCAAAATTGAAGACATAAAAATGCAGAACAACATCCAAAACATCCTCTTCAGTTTTTACTATCTGACTCTTCTTTTCTCTATTTTCTCAATACAAAGGGAAACGATGTTCAAAGTTGTACCATTGTTAATTGCTTGTAGTGCAGGGAAAAAAAAAAAAACACAGGAGGTTACAAAAATCAAAATTGGACTCATGCTAAGTTTAGATAGATGCGTCAAAGCCAAGTTTGTAAAAAATCTCTACTTGGATTGTCTTTGTAAAAGTCAGTGTCACTGCCTGCCTCCATGTGGACAGGAGGCACAAACAAAATGGAAAACTTTTTTTTTTTTAAATATCCAGACAAACTTTATCAGTTTACTTCTTTCAAATGAGTAGGGACATATGTAGTGTTCTGTAAGTAATGATCCAACATCACCAATATTTGACTACCAACAGGTTGTCAAATATTGCATTTGACAATCTAATCTCATGCTATGCACATTCTCGATCTGCACTGATGAAGTTTCACTCTTCTCAGGGTGCTGGATGCTAGAAACTGATGGTATGACGAACTTTTTGAGTCGTTAGTGGAATAATTATCTGACCAATTCGAATGCTCATAGAAACTTCAGATTTTTCTTTTTTTTATCTCGACAAAGGTCTGTTCCTGCACAGTGGAACAGTGTGCATTCCACATTATTGATCCCAATAAAAGTGCACTATTCAAAATGGGAACACACACAAAAAAAACAAATGTTGCATAAAATTAGCTTCATGTCCTCATCTTTAGACTTTCATTACACATGTTTATTAATACTACAACATAAATGGTAACATAGTAGTCAGTCTGACAGCAGCTTAAATCAATGCATGGTAACAATAAGCAAGACATTGAGACTTGTCTTGTGTATAATGCATATATGCATCAAGAGCATGCATATGCTAACATTTTCAAGCACACCAAAAAATTAAAGCCTTGCTTTAATGTAGCAGCAAATTTAGCAGCATTCCTGCAACCTCTACAGGGACTCGTCTATTTTGAGAGTTAAAACTCTACAACAGAATAACAATTTAAAAGCACAGACGAATTTAAAGAGAAACGGATTCAGTCAAATTAAAACGGTTTTAAGTTTTCATGGTGGTAGTCCCGTTAGGGCATCTGATCTTTTATTTAATGCACTGTATCTAGACAAGCTCTTGTGTCTAATGTGAAGTCCTGCCAGTAGCAGGCAAGCGCCCCACACATCACAGTGGCAAAACATTCCTCCCGTTTATGATCCTAATTAGCTCTAACTGTGCCATCATCCCTGAGTCATCATGCCTGGAGAGAGGCCACATCGTTTGACGGTCGGTAGTTTCACTATTTCTTCAACCCTCTCCTTTCTTTCTCTCTCTCTCTTCCACCTCTAATCCCACCTCCTTCCTTCCTTTCTCCCACTTTAGCAGCGTTGCACAATGCTATTGTTGTCTCCTGGCTTACTCTGTCATACTCGCAGCACGGTAGCTGCTACCATGAAGAGGCACATATTTCATAAGCCACAAATAGCCAAAGAAGGTGTTTTGAATTTGGGCACTGAGAAGCGGGCTTTCTGTTTGTTTGTTTTTTTTTGTTTTTTTTTCCCCTTTCTTCTTTTTTTTTTTCGCATACAGTGAGTTAGCCAGGAATTAAGCTGCAGTTTGAAAAGTGCTTGGAAGTGGGGGGTGGGAAAAATAATAAAAAAAAAAAAAATCCCGACCGCATGATCGGCATCTGAAGAGCCGTCAACTCCACCCGACTTAAATGTTTTAAACTTAACGTCATGCCTCATCCAGAGCACAGGACAAGAGCAGTGTGTGCCGTGCTGACATTGCAAAGTTAGCACTGACACTCCGCCTCATATGGAATAATGAAATTGGATGAAGCAGCTTAAACGCTGCTCTCGCCATCAGACTCTGTGCCTATTAGAGATAACATTAATGAAGGGGACTTTGGTGGAGAATAGACGCGTCTTTCTCCAGGGTGGGGTGGTGAAGGTGTAGGCCGCAAACGGCATTTATTTCCATTAATGAAGAAGAGTGTTTTACAAGAGGGCCTCTCCAGAGGTTCTCTCTCTAGAGGTTCTGGCAAAGTCCTACACCTTTTTGTTACCAGGCGGGCACGGGGAGAGCACTGCAGCCAGGTCCATTTGTCTAAAAAAAAAAACTTGTTTTAACCTTCATTTACTCAACTTGGGCAGAGGAAGACACTCAATCACAATAATCACCGCTGTCCATCTTTTGTAGATTATTAATGTGAATGAGCAGAGAAGAGTAATTAGCTGGTCTTTTTTGCTGTTCAGCATGTTTTTTTTTTCTTCCCCTTGAGGGCTAAAGAAAGTGGTTTTAATCTGTTGTACAGTGGGTCAAAAAGTTTGTGTACTGCCTATTGTAATGCTAGCTTTTTGTTGTGTAAAATGATACCAAGAAAAATAGTTTCAATTCTTTTTTTAACCTGTGCAGTTCATCAGTCATTTCCTGAGACTAGCTAATTTGAAGAAATGCTGGAAAAGATATAAAAGAATCTTCTAGTTTCAGTCAAATGGCCTGGAAACTGAAGGAACACCGCTCACTAGAGACATCGCTGACGAGCAGCAGAGTAGAGGCTAGCTAACCAATAGCCTGGTAAATTAATTGGTTAATAACTCTTTAGACTCAAAGTGTTACTTTATTAGTACCAGACTGGCAAGAAGTGACAATACACTGAACAGATGTGTATTTGGGTTTTGCTTTTGTTCCCCAACTCTATGTACATCTATTTCAATAAAAATCTTTTGACAATACTAGGCATTTTAGCTAACACTGCTTAATTTTATCTCACCACTTGTTACTGAAGTAAAAACTGATCCCTTTTTTTTATTATTCAAAATGGCTTTGATGAAACTTTTATTTGTGAAAATGGAAGTTTTTTGTTTTTTTTGCCATTTGGACCTTAAATTTAGGCAAGCAGCAATATCACAATACTAAAAATGGACTAGTCAAATCTTTATGACAATATTCTACATTGAGCTTTGTGCACTAGCAGCAAGATTGCAAGTAATTTGTGGATGGTAAATCTACAACAAGACACTTGTCCTTTTTAGTAGCCATTGTACAACACATACAACAGTAAAACCAGCTGACTAAACGAGCTGGAGCTCAGCTTGGGTTGCTAATCACAAGCTGGGGTTGCTAGGTGAGGGACAGTACCTGCTGATTTGTGATGCTATATTCTGAAGGATTTTGAAACGGCTTGTTTTCCAGACACCAAAAAACAGCTGGGTGTTTTTTTTTAATGTTTGGTCTGATTTTAGAACCAGTGGAAACCCAAATGGAAGCACAGAAAGGTGCAAAATGGGAATTTTGCATAATTCATCCCTTTTTAAGTCTAAGTGACAAGTATCAAGCATATTCTCACACTGATTCACTCTGTGACGACGGCTAATTGTGGCGAGATGGAAATCACATTAAGTTAATTCGAGAATTGGCAGACAGATTTGCTAAATGGCAGATTATCACATATTGATGAGGGGATAAATGTAAACTTCTGCCTCATTATTCTGCCCTAACACCAGCATAAAACCCCCTCTCCGCCCCGCAGTAAATCCCTTCCTCATCCATCGATCCCATCATCCGTTCGGGTCTTCTTCTTTCAGAGGCCAACAGGCTTATCTCTCAAGTCTCTGAAAAGATATTTAAAAAGAAAAAAAAAAACATAATCTTTGACTGCATGAACTGTGCGGATCAGCACTTCGTTGGCTGGCATTGGTCAAGCTTGGAGTTTTTATTTACCTCTGGGCCGATCCTCGCGATAACATCCTGTTTCCCAACTTTTTTCCGCAGTCGCACGCCGCGGTGTTTGTTTTTCTCCCCGCTGCCGTGATTTTGATTTGTACAGCTTGAAGTGCTGGAGCGTAGTAGATGTGTTTGCATTTACCCGAAAAAAACTAAGAGTTCCAATCAGCCATCCATTGCCTCCGATAGCTCCGAGTGTATTTGGCTTCCCCCAGATAAGGCCTGAGCATACATCCAGTCGGATTCAGCTGAATTGTTTGAACACACACAGGCGCGCGCGTGCACGCACGGAAGCTGCGTTGGCAGAGGTCTGCTTGGATGGGCTGTGTCAAAACGGAGAATTTCATCCTCACCCCTTGCAGTCAGCGGCGCTTCAGGGCTGTAGCTGTTTGTAAAGGGTGAAGGGTGTGTAGAACCAACGGCTACAAATGTTGCCTTGCATAAAGGACAAAGACAGGATATCTTGAGGCTCAAAGCGTCCCTGAGATGCTGGAACAGATGGACCTACATATCCACTATTCCATATTTAGACCCAAGGTATTTTTTGGGGGGGGGGGGGGAAATCCCATACAGTACATCTACTTTTCTGAACTACCTGTCTGTCTGTTCTGCTTTTCTTATCCAGAGTTTTCTCTCTCTCTGATGAGACCTGACACGGCTATGAACTTTAATTTTACCAACTTTTTTTCAGAGCTGAAGATTAAATTTCCTGAAAGATTACATTGTGCTCTCGAATTATACCTGCAAAAACAGATGAGAACGAAGGCGAAATAGACTGGATCGAGAAGATATTTAGGTGGTATTTGAAGCTGTTTTCTTTTGTTGCTTCAAATATTTCTGTCATTTCTTTGGGTTAAAAGTATGGGGTGGTATTTTGGTTAAGACGAAGAGATGAAAGGAAATGATTTTTAATTCAGAATCGGAGTTAAATATGTGAGAAAAAGACCCTTCTCTGTGTCACAATATGCATGGACTGATAGAAGAATTTCATGATGCAGCGGCTTTGAGGGAGAAATGCAGTGGTTCCATTATATTAACACACATATAAAAGAAAAAAAAAACATCATGGCATTATCTAGCTGCTTTCATTTAAAGCACAGCTTCAACAAAAGTAGTGGGTTTAGATTCTATGGCCTGTGTTTTTTTGTGACTGGACCATATTTCCAAACGGCCAAGTAGATCTGTTCATGTGAGAAATATGTAATAGCATTCTTTCAGCAAAGAGGCATGAAGGATCATTTCATGTCTTTTACAGCACGTTTTTCCTTAAACTGTGCAACTATACAACTTCTAAAACCTTAGTATGCCTTCATACCCATGTCTGTGTAGCAAGAAACTCGTAAATGTTTGCTCATTTTATCAAATGTTAATTTGCCAAGGTATGTGTAAAATTATGTTTTCTACACACACTTGCTTCGTGGAGCGGGTCTGGACTCTCAGCTATTGCGATAAGACTGCTTTCTAGAGGTGTAGACTATGTTGAAGTTTTAAATTTTACCCAGTTGCTAACTGGGTAAAGTAGTCGATGCTACATACGTAGCATCGACTACCTGAAATTGCCTGCACTGTAAACAACCATCTCCCACTGCAACGAGAGAACAAGATGGCTGTTAATGTTAACTTAAGTATTTGGAAGTGTGGCCAACACTGACTGAACGACTTGATTAACTTCCTCCACCACCACCGCTACAGGCAGATTACAATCCTAAAACAGTTCAGAAAATCGACATCATCATTCACAACACCTCCTTCTGTTCGCTGATTGGCCCGTTTGAAATTCTACTGCAGGAATCCAAGTCAATGGGAGAAAGCCAAGACTGCCTGTGTAACAAGATTAGAATCTAGTTGGATTATGCAGGATGGCAATGGTCAGGCTATTGTCGTGTTACAAAGAACAAAAGTATGATTTGTTTTGTCAGTAAAATTATCAAAACATTTTAATTCTTTTCTTACCATATGGACTATTTTTGCCGAAAGCTATCACCTGGTATCTGTACTTTTAGCTGGACAAAACACTGGTCACTTTGACATTTCATCTTTAATTTGTAGGAATTTCTCAGTAATTCCTGCTTCCTTTAGCTGTTTTGAAACGGTAAATTTTTAAAGCTTTGACATACGCTCATACCTAAAAGCAACCTACACCTAGTCGAGACTCTGGGGAAAGAAAATCTCAATTTAAGTTTTGCATACTTATCAGAAAACAATGCTTGTTTCTTAAAGCTACTTACCATCCCGTTGCATTTAAATAAGAAATAGAAGAAATCCCACAGAAAACAAAATTACAGAAATCCCAGCTGCTAATGTGTTGTATTTTTCCAGCATTACATGCTTTTGAAGCGTCAGCTAAGCTAATTTGAAGTTTTGCTGCAGAAAACTTGGCATGCCCTGTTGGTTTGCTGCAGAGCGGGAGAGTGGCAACACGGTTTAATGATAATAGCTCTGACGATTGCAGAGATAATCCTCCTGGTATTCCTGCTGACTGCGGAGAGCCTGGGCTTTGTTCTCCACTCCACCTATTAGCGTGATGGAAGTTCATTTTAATTTGAATGGACCATCAGTGCTCTAAGAGGGTGCTTGTGCGAGTGCGTATGAGAAACCGAGCGCGGAGCGCTCAAACGGGTGCAGCGCCATACCTGTGTGTACGCGCTGTGATGCTAACCAGAGACACTGGTTACACAGAGATTAACTTCCTAGACACAGAGAAGTGGCTGCGGGTTGAGTGTGGTGACCTCTCTGGGCTGCAGGTGCTCTTATCGTTTTGGCAACTGTTTCAGCAAAGTTTCTCCTCTCTGGCAGCCACAGCTGAGACTCAAAGCAAAAAGATAGTCAACAAAAAATATGGAAATGGCCTCACTTCATAGATGGTCTTATTTTAGGATGCAAAACCAAGGCGTCACGTAGCAAGGGTGGAATTTGCGTTCTGTCGAATTTATTACATGATGTGACGTTATGCACAGCAATTTATAAAGCTAAGACATTGCCATATAGTTAAAGTCATACCTGTTTGCTTACTACAGCCAATAAGCTAATAGCTTCTTGTTTTGAAAAAAAAAATGTTTGCTTAGATCTGTCACAAGATTGAGCATCGGCGAGTGATTCAGTGCATCCCATTGCATTTTTACCAAATTACAGCCTCAAACTTCAATGTTTTTTATTTTTTATTTTTTTGCTTGATTTTTATGTATCAGAAGAAGGTGTCGACCCTGCGTCTTGCAACTTGTAGATGTGTCCCTTGTCCAACACCCCTGAATCAAATGACTGAGCATGCAGTCAAGTTTTGTAGAATCAAGTTAATGATCCAGTTACACAGAGACGCAGCTAAAAGTTGCAGAACAAGAGTTTGACACCTACGTGTTAAACCAACACTTAAAAACGCCTAATTGGAAAGTACTTTACCCACGTCTCTGATCACGTCTGACTAAAGCACCTGATTCTACACGATTAATGATCCCATTCATGCCTTGTGCCAGACAAGATTTCATACGGCTTTCTTTCAACAATCATTTTCTTCTCGCAACCCTTCAATAAATTGATCAGATCTTAATTCTGGCCTGCGTATGCTTTACATATTGGTATGTAAAGCAAAAGTGTAAGCTAGCAGCATCACTGGGACAGGTAGTTGTTCTGAGGTGACCCTCTGGTTCTCTGTGGCACAGTTTGAGTTTGAACAGTGCTATCCTGCTGTTGAATTGGCAGACAGAGTAAACAAGGTTCGCTGTGTCTGGGTAGTTTGTCACTGCTGTGACTTCAGGGCTATCTAAATGGCAGCGAGTGAGCGCGTTCATCATCGCATTCATCCTTTGCAGCGTGAGAGATGAATAGCCTACCAGTCCACCAGGTCATGAGTTATCACTCACCAGGGGCTGCTGGTTCATATCGAGGTCAAAGGACTATTAGTCTTCAGGCAAATGTGCCTTCCTGGTGCTGGAATACACACAGATAGACATCCTTTTGCTCGCAGCCTCAAACACACACCCCAGGTGTTCCTGTGTATGTTTTCCTAGCAGTCAAGTCTAGCTGGTCTTACCCCACACCGTCCATCCATTCATCCATCCATCCATCCATTTTCTTTACACCCTCGTCCCTTAGTGGGGTGGGGAGGGGTGCTGGTGCCCATCTCCAGCTAACGTTCTGGGCGAGAGGCGGGGTTCACCCTGGACAGGTCGCCAGTCTGCCGCAGGGGCCCCCCTCCTGCGGCAGACACACCGTGTGGTTGTTTAATCGCTGCTTTGTTTTTCTATTAATGTTAAAGGGATGAAATAAGTGCTGTAGAAAATGTTTTCCTGCTTTTATTAGTACCTTATATCTGTGATTTGTGTCCCTTTTAGACATTTGCAGTAATGTATCAATAAGTTACCCACTATCATGAAATAAGAGAGAATTGTAAATTTCTGACTTTCTTTGGTTGTAGCAAAAGAAGAGAAATTTCCATGAATTACAGAAACCTCTGTGGTTTTATATCATTATTGCAACAAGGAAATGTAAAGGAAGGAGCTTCCTGTCTGCAGCTTATTACAAATAACGTGAAACCATCAGAAAGGTTAGTTGAAAGCACAAAATTGAACATTGGTGTGGTTGTTTGGTAAAAGAACTCTACATCATATAAAAATTAGAAAATATTTAGCCTATTTGGAATTCTAGGAATGGCGAGTTTACAAATTTTCTTTTTGTTGTAAATGTTAATATCTTTGTAGTGGAATCTATACCACTGATCAAATCTACCTTTGAAACAAATCTGTTCAGATTTATGTTTTGCTTTTTTAAAGACAACATCCTAAGTACTTTAGTAGGCTACTTAGCTTTAAAAAAAAGTTGAATAATTTTTTTCAGTATTTCTCTATAACATTTTTATTGAAATTTACCAAACTGACAGAAATATGCCATACTGAAAAAGTAAGATTGTGTGAACATTTACCCATGTTGTTTTGCTAGTTTAACCTAAAAGCTAGGTTAACCTGCTAGCATGATATTTATTTCACAAAATGGAGAGTCCATCTAATTTGTTAATCTAACTGGAGCGCAGTTGAAAGATTTGGTTCAACAAAGTTGTTTGCTAATAGTTGGTTTGCTAGTTTAATCTGTAAAGCTAAACTGAGACAAGCTAGGCAAATCAGTTGTTAGCAACTGATTAGACTAGCTTGTACAGAAAGTACAGCCAGACCTCCTGGCTGTACTTTCTGTACAAAAACAAGAGCGGAGCCGATTTGTTTATCTACCTCAGAGAAACATAAGCCCACAATAGTTCGTAAAATGCTCTGTTGGTTTTCAGATGTTTAGCTTTCAGAGCAGACATGACAAAAATGAAGCTAAATGGCCAATTAACACATTTTACTCTAAGCAAAGATCCTATAAGTAAAAGTAAAATTTTCATTTTTAATTTGTCCAATTTTAAGTATATTCCAGTGAAGTCGTAAAACTATTAAAATTTACAATGTATTCCTCCCCATTTTATGCATTCAAACCATAACGGGACAAGTAGATGTTGTGCAGCATAACGTCTGCAACCGTTTTAATGAGATCCAAACCATCAGAAGTGCAAGTAAACATTTTGTACGCTCAACTTTGGGGAACGTTTTATATTCACGGAGGTCTTGGGAGATAACCGGGCTGTTGGGCAATCTCTGACTTGTTGTATGGCTGACTGGCAACTCAGACGATCCAACTTCCCAGTACGAACAGAATACACAATTAGTGCACATTCACAGAGCGGTCGTCTGAGCGTTAGCCACCCCGATATTTCTGAAAGCAGAACGAGGAGGAGAGCTCTGAAAGATTTCCACTAAATGAAGGGCATTTTCATGTATCAGGCTGGCTTTGTTAATTGCTTCATTTAAATGTTATTCCACCATCAAATGCCACTTATTCACAGACAGCATTGTTGCTTGTGAAAACGATTATACTATCAATGGACACTGGAGTGCGGGGTCTAAATATGCAATAACAATAACTGTGCTTTTTTAACAGCGTTATTAACAGTTTCATTATAAAAGGCTGAAAGCTGGAATGAAAGTGTTATCTCTGGCACAAATTTGGAAAAGCATGAACACACCAGCAGATTAGCTTTTAACATCACCCACAGACCTCCTGCCTGTGAGTTGGAGTGTTGTTATGCAATGTGAGTCAGAGGATATATGAACTGAAGCTTTGTTAAAACCGGAGAATGCGTTATCATTATTTTGACTACAGTAAGGTGGAAAAAGCAAAGCTCGGATAGCAAATTTTAATTCTCGTCTTTCGTTTGCCTGCCGTTAGAATCCTGGAACGAAGGCAGCTTTGATCCCAGCGAGGATACGCAGGAGAACAGTTTTCCCAGCCACCCTCACCTCATCTGTTCAGATGAGGCGAAATAGGATGAGAGTTTAATGATGCCGTGGGGAAGCGGCGGTGTCACAACCACAGTCACTAATAGCGGAGGCACTCCGGCAAAAGAATAGGACTGTTGTGTGAATCTAGCAGATTGGGGGACTATTAGAGGAGCACGGTATTGTTGATATGAAACATGCTTGGCACATGCAGCCTTGAACAAATAACACTGTTTGTGATTTTTTATTCCAGAGAGAGAAGCAGCACCTGAAGAATATAACACCCACAAAAAAAGAGAGAGGAGAAGAAAGGGACACATTATGAGAACATTTGGCAGAAACAGAAATGCTTGCTTGATTGCAGGAGTCAGTTTAGAGAAAAATCAAGATTTAGATTTTTTTTCATATATTACAAATATTATCATGTATTTGTATGTAGAAAATGGAAAATAAACATCATAAAGAACGCATACATCCGTAAATACCGTTTTAAATTTTCAGTTTACTGTGCTGAAATCTTAACCCACATTAGTTAAAATATGTGGCATTAAAGTCTGCATTAAAGTATACACACACCTTGAAGTTTTTCTCATTTTATCATGTTACAGTCACAAATTTGGGCTTTAGTGTGAGAAATCAACACGAAATAATGCATAATTGTACAGTTGAAGGAAAATACTAATCCTTTGGTGTGTAGACGCATATTCAACTGCTTTTACATTTCCTACTGACTGCTTTCTGAAGACATTAAAGAGGCAGTTGCTTTTATGAAAAATATTATATATATATATATATATATATATTGAAACTTTCACTGTTTCATGACATTATTGTATGAGACAGCTACCATAATGTGGAAACAAATCAATCCCCACTGCCTTCTCCCAGTGCTAACTAGAAACAACCAATCAGAGTTAGGAGGCGGGTCTTAGTGCTCTCTGCTATGCTACAGTATTATCCTGATAGCAGAGCCTGCAATCAATGCTAAGGCTAGTTAGCATGGCCAGCGGATAAACAGTGTTTTTGGAATGGAAAGTTGCTTCTCTGCCATTAGCACGTTGAGCAGCGCATACACATGATTGTCTGACATCGCTAAGACCCTCCTCCTGGCTCTGATTGGTTGTTTTTGACCTGGAATGGTGCAGTTCTTTGGCAATAGTGATTTTTTTTTTCACAGAAAAAATCAAGCTCAAGGACTTTGAAAGTTTTAACGAATATGTTAAAATAACATTTTTGATAAGCTATATACTGCAGCTTTACAGACCAAATGCATGCTGCACATTTAAAATTTTTATTAGTAAAAAAACTTGTAAACCACCCAGCAGTTTCTTTCCGCTTCACTATTATGCACTGATTTGTTGTGGTCTGTCATATAAACACTAACCCTAACTGTGATGGTAATAAGGCAAAAATAATTCAGAGGGTTTGAATACTTCTTTAAGTATTCAAACTGCAAAACTGTGAGTCGGTGGGTCTAAACCAGTAAACCCTTCCTGTCCCTGCAGACAGAGTGTAATAATCAGGCTTGTTGGTTGGCAGGCCGTCCCTGTAGGCCTCCAGCTCCCAGCCCCCAGGTCCTCCACACACCTGCCTGCCGCCGGCCGTCTCTCCTGCCAGGGCTGTAATCCAATCCTTATTGGCTGCGTGCTCGGCCAAACCGCCACGATGCCCATTATTGGGCCCTAAGCAGGTGCTGAGACATATCGCTCTTGATCACAATGCAGGATTTGCAGCGTGCACGCATCCAGCAATCCATTTTTCAATTTGGTCTCCTGCCTGAGATAAATTAACAGATGTCGATTGATTTTTTTATTTTTTTTTTTTCTTCCTGTGCAACTGCGAGCCTTGTTTACACCTGACAACCGAGGGCGTTATACCTGGGCGACACGTTATAATTAGCTCTTTTTTTAAAATTAAACAAATGCTTGACAGGAGACTTAGCAGGCAGTTACTTTACTTTGACACATTTTACCTTCCTTTCCACTTTGTTGCGGTTAATCAGCAGATTGCTTTTAGATAGACGAGGTGTTGCAGCCAGCTGTACGGCCTGTATCGTCATCTCTCAGTGATGTTCTGCTGCTTTCTCATAGCAAGTTGCTTAAAAAACATGAATTAAGAACAGGATTCCTCATTGTTTTGGCTTAATCACATTAGCAAAGAGCATTGCAAAGTCAGCCCTTCCCGACTTAGAGACTCCAATTCAGGTTGGCACCATCACGAAGGGGCCCCCAGCGCTTTCACAGCCATCTCCCTTCACCAGCTGGTTATTATTGCTAAAAATACGCTAATAAAACTGGTGTAGCCTGGCACCATCGCACCCTAATGACGGGAGTCAAGTGGCGCGCGGCAGATAGCCCCTCACATGAGTGCTGTCACAAGCCATTTAATTGAAGTTGAGGAAATGGGAGCCGGCATTATTTTGCTCTAAACACCCCCTCCCTACCCTCACTTTCCACACTCCTCCCCCTTAACACAAACACACACACACACATACGTTGTTATTCACTAATATGCCATCTTCATTGCTTGTTGCTGTTATCTCTGCAATCACATGACATTTTCACATAGAGATTGTGTGACATTCATTCATATCTATGGTTTCCTTTTCTCTTTGTTTTGTTCTGTTTCTGATGAAGGCAGAGACGTTGTTTCATGACGTGTCTGTTGGTTTGTAGTTTGATTAGTTTGCTTCGTTTTAGTAAGTTCTGAATCATGAAATGTCAGACATGTATGCAGGGCCGGCCCAGGCCTTTTTGGGGCCCTAAGCAGATTTTCATTTTGGGCACCCCCATACCAATGTGTCAACATCAGATGGTTTATTATGCCTAAGCTACTCTGTGTGTGTAAGAGATGAGTAGTATTTAAGTGTGCCATGTTTTAATTATTTGACGGTATCATCTGCACTAAATTTACAGTAAACATGTTAATAAGTTAGATATCTTATATTTCCCCAACAGTGGCAGAAGCCAACAACAGGAAGAGATTAATCTATTTGTGTAAAACCAATTTTAAGAATAGAAATTGTTTTTCCATGTGCAATTGCATTTAGTTTGTATTATCCATATTATTTTAAATATATATACATTTGTACAAAGATCAGATACTCTGCCTGGCAGTTCAAAGACACAGGAGTGATTTGTTGACATCAACCCTACTTGTCACCTCAGATATCACCAACATGGCCAGAAGGTGTCTTAGTTCTTGCTTGAGGTATTTAGTGAAGGGGGTTAAAGTATAGTATAGCACCTGGAGTTTTGAATGAAACCCCAGTGTAATAATCAATACAACGTTCAGTTCTTCAGTTCCTCTTTTGCTTTACCCTTCTGCGGTCGTAAGATACAGGGTCAGTTTGACCCCATTAGTTTATTTTTTACTCTGTGCATGGTCTGGCGGGGTGTATGTGGTTTCGGGAACCAACGGTCTGATAGAACAACCACTAGCCCTCCAGCCCCCAGCTTCTGTGACATCTGCTGCATTCCTCTTGAGTGTCACACTAAGACAGCTGGAGGGTTAAAGGGCAATTTTCATGCCGGCAACCTCAGTGAATCCTTACTAATTTACCATTTAGACCCATTCTGCTTTTTGTTTCAAGAGTCTCCTCTCTCAGTTTGGTCCAAATCTGTGAGGTGAGTTATGAGTATCTTATGAAGACCTCCAGTTTCTGGTTTGGATTCAGTGCTTTGTTGAAGGCCATTACATCTGTGTGACTTTTAATCTCAACCAGGACAGCCGGAAAGCCAACTTGTCACAGTCTCAAAATCCCCACTGATTTTTCAGTTCTTAGCCATTCATTCTTATGAACACACTCCTCTTCCTCCTTTGGGTAGTTGGGGGTTCTGCCTTCATGTTGGGCCTTGTATAAAAAGAATAAAGACAGGAAAGGTCTACAGGGAGACAGGAGGAAAAGTGGAGCAGAGTGAGGTCAGACATGGAGGTGGCAGTACTTAGAGAGCGGGACCAGAAGATTGATGGAAAATGGAGATGATTTCCAGGGAACCCTGTGTCTCTGTGTTCATTCGTCGTAAGTGAAAGGAAGTTAAATGAACAAGTGTGCCATTTGTAAGTGTATGTGTTCATGCTGCCGGTGCTCTTGCCCCCCTCACTCGTATCTCAGTGGCAGGTATAAAGCCTAAGGGCGAATGCTAGAAACCATCTAGGGCAGGTGCGAGAAAACTGTGGAAAGGGGTCGGATGATTGAGGAGAGGTAGAGAAAAGGGGTTAAACATCAGGCCGACAAGATGTCCCAGTTCAGAGAGAGCATTGGTTTGATGGATGATTAAAGTGACAACAGAACAAGTGAAGGCAAGGGAACTAGCCGAGTACAGGAGCAGAGCACTAATTGCGAACACAGAAAAGCAATAAACCAACAGAGGTGGCTTGCTTTTGACGTCTCACCCCCCTTTTAGAGTCCACAGGAGACGGCACCAACGTCTGCAGCCTGTGTACTTCTCAAGGTCCATTTAGTGCAATTACACAGAACAATAGAGCCAGCATGGGTGCTAGCTGACTGTGCTAAACACTCCTTCCCGACAAGAGAGGAGGGCAGAGTGACTGAGCCGGATCGAGATAGGAAGCCTTTCCAGCTACTTTGTTTCCTCCCCGCCACCGTTGTCTCCCTTAAACGAGCAGAAGCTGCAGCCAGGAAGCAAGGCGGGGATGGCTGGATTAAGTTTGGCTGAGTGGAAGTCAATTGCTGGTTTCACCAGAGCATCAGATGAGCATGGAGGAGGAGGCGGCGGTGTCACAGAGATGTCAGTGATTATTAGAGGGTTCGGAGGGCATTAGGACAAAACGGTGTCCTCTCTGGGCCTCGGCATCAACACAATAGAGGCAATCTCCTCCACATGCGAAGCCTGCTAGCTGGGCCTCAGAACCGGCCAACGGGTTCTGAAGACCAGTCAGGAATTACCACTTGGCTGCAGCTGTAACGACTGATCTAACGAAGGTGTAAAACACTTTTCTCAGTGCTCCTTACCGTCCTCGGTCACCCATGATGTCTCTAGATTCGTCTCACGCCACTTCTTGTGGTTTTGTGTCTTTTGGTGTATGAAAGACAAAACTATCAGCAATCCCAAGCGCACACACCGGTGGAGCATGACTCAAAAGTGGGGCTTTCCTGGCCTTTTCACGTGTTACTGACATGAAAGGAGTTTTGTGTTGCCCATAGTTATTTTAGTTTAAAGTCTTGAAAAGTCAAAATCAACAATTTCTTTGCAAGAATAAAACAAGGCTGAAAATGTCACTGCCTTCTTTTCCGTCCTGTCAATCATCTCCTGTCTCTTGATATTTACCATGTGACAGGATTAATGGATTGGCAGCCTCAAGCGTTTGCCCTTCTGCCACGAGAACAAATCAAGACCAGAAAAGGTCCTTTTGTTGAGGGTTTCATTCATATCTGCTGCTTGGTTTGCCTGATTTAGATCCTGAGGAGACGTACAGTTTCAGTCAGAAGTTTACATACACTCACGGTAAGCATGAATTTAAAATTAGGCGGTCTTTCTTCGAAGTGAAACAACTACACAACAAACTTTGTTTTGTTTAAAAACTAGGTGTACAAGTTTGGATTTGTTGCAGATTTTATTTAATCCGCACAAGATCAGAAATATACATACATGCAAATTCTTCAGCTTCCACACCTTTTATGGCTGTCAATAAGGTTCTGTGTAGTTAAAAAAAAAAATCGACTTTACATAATACTTCCCCATCAAAAGTACACATTTATGTGCACAAAGGTAGCATAAATGACCCGAGGTCCCAGTTAGAAGTGCTTTTGAAAAGTGAGTTGTATTTCCAGTACCATCAGTGTCTCTTTTACACAGTTGTGTGTTCTCATTCTTAAGGTTCATTTGGATTGACATTGTGTGGTACAATCTTGACATCAACATGTTATGTGCAAAATCTCCTTTTCAAGGATGTTGTACTGTGACCAAACCCTGAACTTCCCTTCAGGCACAATAAGGAATCGTTGTTTTCATTATAATTTCAAGCAGAGCACCGCCATGCCCTTCAGGCACCGACACGGCACCGCCTCGCTTCTTCTCCGCTATCTAAGTGAGGTGTTCTACCTGTAAACACCTTGCTGTTCATGTCAGGTGGGCGCTCCACTTCCTAAAGAGAGGGTACATCTCCTCTTTGTAGTATCAGACAGCGCCTGTCTGAAGCATATGCTGCTGTTTTTTCAGTTTTTATTTTTTCTAAATTCAGCAAAGGAGTTTTGCACGCCTTGTAGCATGTCACACGCTAGCAGCTCGCGGTGGCGTTCCCCCGACGCTGACAGAGAAATCAAACGTAAAATGGAGCACCGGAGCGAGCGAACGAGCGGCGTTACAGAACAGATGTTCGCGGGAATGTTGACTTTTTGTTTGGCCCCTTATCTTTGACGCTGCCATCCTGCGGTAAAGTGAGTGACGGAAGAGGGGAGGATAAAGGCGGAGGGGGAGGAGGGGGGGAACAACAGGGAGGAGAAAAGGGGAAGCTCTGTTGTCGGGAGAACTCCGTGGAAGAAGTGTTGGCAGGCGGGGTGCTCAATGACAGGAAAGTGGGACAGCCACACAGCTGTGTTTTGGCGTCAGGGGACCCCCGAGATTGGTGTCAGTGTATTTCATTGTCAGGGAGGAGAGTGGGAGAGGGAGACTTTAGAGGATCTGATGAGTGGAGAGACAGAGGAGGTGGATCGGGATGCATCAAAGAAAAAAAAAAGACAATAAACGGGAGGAAAAAGTGAGGCAGACCATGGAGCGGCTACTCTTATATTAGCTGATGGTGTATATATATCAAAAAAAGTCTAGGAACAGGAGGTAGGAGTTGAGTAAGTAAACAGAGGCAGCCAATTCTCCTCACATAAGAACCAATCTTTGGTTCAACTGCAGGGCGACCCGGTGATTGCACCTGCCTTTGAAACTTTGGTAGGCGGAAATATTTCCCATGATTCAGCAGCCACTCTCTCTCGCTCTTTTTTTTTTTTTTTTTTTCCACGGCAGAGCTGACATCTGTAAGATCGGCTTGACAGTTCTGCTTGCCACCTCACAACAAACGGCCCCGCTGAGTTATATAACGGCGGCTGAGATCCGAAAGGATTTATGATCAGCTATTATTTCACCTTTACGGGGTGATAAAGAGGGCGATAAATCTCTGTGGCCGAAGTCGCTGCTGGGTTGGGCTCCTTTCCTGTTGGCCATTTCGTGTTTATTTTGCTTGGAGCAGTCCTGCACGGTAAAGCATTTGAGTAATGCTTACCGAGGCAGTAACCACGGTCCCCAGATGGGGTTTTACTGTAAAGGATATTGTTTTATGGACCTACAACCTACTTTTAGATATATTTTATTACCCAAGTTTTTTTGGGTACATAAAGGTCTCCCACTTTCTACCTACACTTTGTCATTTCGTGTCTATTTCTGTTTGGTGTCAGTCCTTCACCACTTCATACACATTCAGTTTTTGTTGTTTTCTACCTGACATTTTTAGAAAGAAATTCAGCTGTCTTCTGTTTTGTGCCTGTCATGTGTCACTTTGTACCCGCTGTAAGGAGAAGTCTCAGGCTGGTGTTGACCACTGACTATTTAAAGGGATTTTCTTTATTCTTAACCCGTGTGCGTGCGAGGACTGAGGCAAACATAGAGGACTATGGCAAATTATACAAGTTTTACGTGTGTGGGGTCGGTTGGACCCCATTTCTACATGCAAGGGTTAAAGTCTATAGTGAGAAAATGTCCTTATAAGACTGATGGACATCTACCAGCAGGATGTCACTTAAGAGCTATTTTGGTTTGACATGGGATCCAAATAGTTTACATTTCATAGGGGTCAGCTGGTGTCCCAGGCAAAATAGAGAGGGAACCGACATGAATGGGAAGAAAATTGGAAATATTAAACTGAATTGAAATTGAAGCATTTTTATTTTTATTATGACAAAAAATAAACTTGTACACCAAGTGCCAGGAGAAAATGAGTCATTTATACTAGTAACCAATCGATATACATGTACTTAACCGACTTCCTAGCAATGTATTTCTCCTTTTAGTGGTCATTTAATTAATTATGGAGATGAATAGTGAATGAAACGCTCAACTCTCATGTCTAATTTAGTGTAATTTAATTTTCTGAAAACTTTTCATTAGATCCTATTAACCTATTAACATATACTTTGGTTCTGATGATCAGATGACTTTAAGGGAGCACTCACACCATTCCTGTTCTGACTCTGGTTCATTTGCCTAGAAAGTCCGGTGAGTTTCAGGAGGTGGGAATGAGTAATAAAACGCTAAGGCGGACCAAAAAAGCGAACTCTAGGTCTCAGTTCAGTTGAAGTGAATTCTACTGCCATTCAAAATTCTCGTGGTCTTTTTACCAACAGCAAAAAGAAATCCTACAACTGCTAAAATCTGATGCCACCCCATTTTCGTTTACATTTTGTGAAGAAGGAAGTTTCTTCTTTAGAGGTTTTTATTACATTTTTTTCAGGGGTTCCTGGTGTAGCGTTGAGGGGAGCGTGTGTTTAAAGGGTTTGGTTGGTTTGACACAATGCTGTATAAAAGTGAACAGCGCCAGCTGAAAAGATAACAAATGTTGTGATTCTGGTCCCCAATCAAGTGGAGTCTACCAGACTATCAGGTGTGAAAACACTCAATAGAAACTAGTCAGCTCAACATGACTTCCTACAGGTAGATATTATTTACTTGAGTCATAATTCAATTTCCAGACCCAAAATGCAATTCTCAGTCAGAAAAATCATCCACAACAGATCATTGGCTTATCACTGACATGTCCAAGAGCTGCAGATAGAGGGAGAAAATGCAAGCCATCGTGTGCATGGTTGCTTTGCTGCAGCTCTTGCACAGTGGGGAAGATGTACGAAGATACTGGGACAGAATGAGTGATGTCCAGCCTGGCTCGCACCGCCAGCCTCCGTGTGCATGGATGTTTAGGAAGGCAAAGGTGAGGACAGATAAACTAGACCCAGGAGGGGATGGAGAGAGGCTCTTCATATCTCATCCCTGGATGATTCATCTTAAACCATCACTCTTGTTTAGGGCCCTACAGCAGGATTACCTGCAGAGGGCTTTTACAGCTCGGCTTAGATGTGCAGCTCCAGTTCCTTACGGGAAAAGACCGGGTAGAACAAAAAACAAAACAAAAAAAAGTCCTCCTCCACATTGTTTTTTTTTTTTTTTTTTTTTTACTCCAGGTTGCTACGATGCCAGTAAACAGTGCATAAAAAAAGCGGACTGCAATTTTGATTGCAGCTTTATTTTGTGCCGTTTATTTAGGCTCAAAATGGGTCCTGATGGAGTCATCAGGACCCACTTGCCAGCTAATGGTTTAATTAGGTCCATCTGGAGGAGGCAGGGAAGGGGAGCTTGTCTTACTCTCTAGTCATTCCTCTGGTAATTTGTCTTCCCCCGCACCCAGTGACTGTAGCACGGACGGCATGGAGATGCGGCAGTGCATCCTGGTGCTGGATCAGCCTTCCTCCTCCCACCCAAACACTTCCTTTTACCTTTGTGCTAAACAGGGGAACTTGCTTTTTTTTTTTTTTTTTTTTTTAGATCTATGATTTTACTGACCCGGGGGTCAGAATGATCTCTCCTGTAAACTAAACTAAATTTACTTTAACCCTAGAACAATGTGATCATTTGTATATTTTACATTACAAAGCTTTCAGTTTCAATCATTTCTATATAAACATAGAATCTTTGTACCTCTCTAGCCATTAAATGGGTGACAAAAGAGAAGAGCCCATATTTGCAGTTAAACGCTAGATAAAAACATGAGATTAAACCAAATTCTCATCATAAGAGCTTCAGTTCTGAGCTCTGAGACCAGCATATTTTCTAACTCTCCTCCTCTACCTGTTGCTGCATGCTACCGGAAAGAAGGATCTTAATTTCAAGAAAAACTAATTTGGAAAATGTTTGGATATATAGACTAGAAGTACACCACCTTTTTAAAGGGGCGGCATTATATATTTTCCAAGCACATTGTTGCTTGGTTATGCTATATATTGACATTGTTACCTTCAATTGTTATAAAAATGCCATGTATATCAAATATGACTTAAAAGAAATTTTACTTCCTGATTTAATGCCTTGAAATTTGGCCTTTGTTTCTTTAAAAACTCCTACTTTTTCTGAAACTTCGCCTTCAGGAAGTCATAGCATCGCTTCTCTGTTAACCCTTTAACAACATTTATACCAATGTTGCACTGAGAAGTAGGTCGTATAATGAGCGCAGCAGATACGGACCAACAGGTGTTTGCTAATTGCTGCTGGCTAGTCTGAAGGAGCTGAGCGGGGAAGTCGTGGGAGAGGGCTGCTCTGCGAGGCGGCAGCTTGGAGACTGCAGCTCCGAGGAGGAGTTTCATCCTCGGAGCCGACGCTCGGTCCATCAAGACATTTTGCACAGCTGAATGGTTGCCGTGGGAGATGTCAAACATGTATGACATAATCAAAAGTAATACTCCATGTATGTTTTTGATGATTAACTAACATTATAAAATGATGTAGAGCTCGAAAAAGTTGATTTTACATAATAAAATCTCTCTCTTTCCAAGCAGAAGCAAACAACTTTGATTCCAGGTGCAAATGGGGCCAAGCATTTTTTTTTCTATTGCAGTATCTTTACAAGGAGAGCCTTACTAATTTAATAACGGCGTCGGACATAATGACACCAGCGGCGTATCCCCTGAAAATCAATTTCCGTGCTGAACTGCGAACTGCGTCTATTCGCGTACTGTCCGTCGTAGACAAAAGAAACAGATTTTTCCTTCCAGGTTTTCTGCTACCGTAGAATTACTTTTAAACTCACAATAATCGTCGAGGTCCAGCCTGCCCCTGCTGCCTTCGCCTCACCTGGCTTGGAAATGGGGAGTTCAGGGAATTGATAAGACTCGCAGGCAAACCTGAAGGAATGCGAGACGGAAAGGAGGTTGGTATTGGTGTTGGGGCGGGAAGAGGGAAATGTAAAATGGCCGCCACGGGGGAACAGTATCAGCTTCAATTATGACGGGCAGTGAAGCGCTGCTCAGAGGCAGATGAGCTGGGAGCCAGCCACTGTGGAGAAGTCAGGGGCTGATAGCTGATAATCCCTGGGATGAACTGGGACAAACCAGTCAGTGATGGAATCCTCCCACTGTGGTCAAGGGTTACTGGAACAGGAATATGAACGTGGATTCTTTCCTTACCTTCCCGGTGAGGTAAAGAAGGCATCTTTCTTTCGATGAAATGTGACGCCCCGCGTCTCGATGAAACGGATTCTTAAAGCATAAAAAAATAAATAAATAAATCGCTTCTTTCCAGCTTTACTAAGTAACAATACATTATTTATTCTGAATGCCTCAACGGGCTTTCTGATAGTGAAATTCTTCTCTAACCTCAAAAACTTTCTAGAGTGGATGAGAAGAGAACAGCGTGGAGGTTGTGGAACTTTATAGTTAAAACCCAGTGGTGTTTTTTTTTTTTTTTTTTACTTTCACTAGCAGCTCAACAACAAGAGGCATCTGTGTTGGGAAGTTCTGAATTTCTACTACAGGAGTTCACAAAAATAGATCTTAAAGAAGTGCAACTCCAATGTAAATTCCATACGGTGTGCATTTGTGGCAGTGACATCACGAGAGGTATCAGACCCAACCGCCATGATGGATAGGAGGAAAGGTTTGAGCTCATCAGCTGGTGGTGCTGTGCACTATGGCTCACGAGTGATTTTTGAAATATTCTGACATTGACTGAGAAACATTTTAATTTCTACCAATAAATGTCTTCGCTGAAAAACACAACTACTAAGCAAAAGACTAAGATATGGAGCGAGAATTTAAATTTGAGAGAATATATTGGGGGGTTTCTGAGCAAATGAAATTTTTTGGAGTCTGTATCCTCCAATTAACGATTAATCGTTAATATGTTAGTTGATAATTATTTTAACAGTCGATTAATCATAATTAACAAGATTAGTCGTTTCACTGTACGTGTTTAGAGGTGTGTTCTTTAAAGCGGTTATTGCAAATAATTATTTTTAACAGAATACACATGGGACAGTTTCATATTGCCCCATTATGATTACCTTTTATGGAGTTATGATGTCATGCTATTTGCACAGAACCATATAACACAATCTAATTTCCTTTATTCAATACAAAATATCCCCAAATATCACTACTTACTTTTTTTTTTGCTTAATTTTCTCACCATGGTTGTTGGTATTTGTTGATACCAGAAATATTACTCTCTTGCTTCTCATTAAAATCACTTTAAACCTTAAAATTTTAGAGATTTCAAAACTGAAATAATAATTAAAAAAAAAATACTTTTTTTTAAAAGTATTTTTAAAATACTTTAAAAATATTAAAGTATTTAATACTTTAATATTAAATACTAAAGTATTTAATATTAAATACTTTAGTATTTAATATACTAAAGTATATTAAATACTTTAGTATTTAATATACTAAAGTATATTAACCTGAATAATGTTCTGTGCAGAGCAAAAGTTTTGCTCTTTTGCTCTTGCAAAAGAGCAAAACAAACAGAATATCGGTGCTGCGTGATTGTGGATTTGACACACTGTATCTAAAGTGAGTTGAATTGTATTTTACCAAAAAGTCTGAGAAGAAACTTAAAGGGTAGAAAGCAAACAAGTTGTGTGTTTGGAAGCAAAAACAATGGAATTTATGGAGCATTTTCACTTCTTGATTAAAAAAATTAACTTTGGTATATTTATCCTAACAAGCCAAAATCAGAAAATTGTGCAAAATTCAAATATTTACAGTTCCATCATTATTTCTGAAGTGGATCAAATGACTTGGGTTGAGTTGATCTATCTTTGGAGAGCTCTGATTGCCTCACTGTCACTCATTTATTTCATCCCACTTTGGTGAACATTACATATGATGACGTGTTGTTTTTTGGGGAAGTTTCATTTTGGATTTTGGCATTTCTGTCTGTCCACGATGCCTCTGCACAGAACATTATTCAGGTTGTCTGTGTTTGGGCAGCGCTTGCTGAGCAGGGAAAAACATGTTTCAAATTTGCACAGTCGTCAGTGGTAATGCACTATGTTACCACCTTCTGTCAGTGAAAATGAAGGATATCCAGGTCACAACTGACAGTCTGTCACCGAGGGGGGAAAAAAAACCAGGAAGTCGGATGCGTCCGAAGCTGCTCTGCCTGCCTCTGCTGAGGCGTGTCTGTGCTGAGCGAAGACAGGACTCCTTGTTTCCATTAGCAAGCAACAGGAAGCTGGTTTTTATTACCACTTTTGTTCCCATGGAACTGAAGTAACAAGTTTTATCAGGAATAAAGTGAACACTCAGGCTGCCTGCGGCCACAAAGTAAGAATAGTGTTTACTGTTTCTCCAGAAAAAAAAAAAAAAAAAAATCCCAACAATCTGGTGCCAAACATCGGCAGAAAATGGCGTCGGATCGTAGCGGTTTGTGATAAGAGCCGTTTCAACGCTCTGTCCAACAGTTGTGCACCTGATAAACAGAAAAGCTTTGAGCTTATTTGAGTTGCCTTGAGGTGATAATGGGAGGAGATAACGGCAACAAAACCTACTCACAGAAACGCGCGTCAATATTGTGATGTGGCCACACATGTAGGTTCACTTTAAATACAGTGGGATTGTTGGTGAGCTTTTTAAGAACTTATTTAAACATGATGTAGGACAAAAAAGGTTCTAAAAACAAGACAAAACATTTCATATTTCCTAAAACAACACTGTCTGTCATTAATGAATAAGACTGAACTGACATTTCTGGGTGTTCTGCTTACTGATTGGCTATAATCTATAAATTCATCAATTGCATTGTTACATAATGGCCTACATTTCTCTCCTTTATTTGGCGAACCCATACTGTATCAAAACAAACGCAAACAAGTTGAAATCCCTGCAAGTTGCTGTGTATGAGTACAAATTAAAATCAATCAAGACTTTTGAACAATTACCTTTGTATATTTTTTTTAACTTTTTAAGTTTATACAATAGAAAACAAGAATTTAGCATAATACAGAATAAAAACACACACACACACACACTCACACACCTTTCTTTCCCAATGTCTGAGCTTAAACCAGACCAAGCTTTTCTTCTTTTAGGTCAGTTAGAATTACCCAAAATTATTTCTATTTGCTTAATGCCACAATAATAACAGAGAGAAATGCCAGACGTTCATCCATTAATGTCATTTAACAGAACGTCCTAATCAAAGCTGATACCGAAAACAAATTTAAAATGAATTGAAACATGGTGTTTATCCTACAGTATGACTCGGCAGAAATTAATTTGATAAAAATATTTAGAAACAATAAGTTTGAGCCACAGAGCTGTAAAAATATAGAAGCATTGTTCCATAAAGTATCGACTGCGCGTCACGTTTTTTTTAGATTTTTGTTCAGTAACAAAGGCTGAAACCTATGCATCCTTTTGCTTCCTCTTCATATTTCTGCAAGATATTAAGTTGTCTGTCACGCAGAATGATATTTATGTTTCAGTTTGCAATAAATCTATAATTTTGCTTCTAAGACTCAACTTAAAAGCAAACTTATGCTTGTTTGGATGTAAGAAAAATGTGACAAATTTCACAGGTTGTGATGATTTTTTGCAGCGAACTGGGAGAGAGCATTCAGAGCTATGAAGATTATTTTAAAAATATGCTAATAGGTCATTTTAAATGAAGCATATTGAGCAAACACACACAGACTGCTTTAACTACCTCCCTGTTTAAACTGTCATTTCACCGACAGTCCAATGCAAACATCAGGGTTTTTTGGAGCTTCTTTTTTGCATCATTTTGTGTATGTGTGTGTGCGCGTGTGTGTATGCGTGACCGCGTGTGTGTATGCATCCATTTGCAGGAGAGAGACTGAGCGCTACACGGAGAGTGCAAGCATTATCACAGAGAGCCGAGGCGCCTCATCAGAACACAGATGCGGCCTGATTAAGGGCGAGCTCGGCAATGACAGAACTGCATTAGTGTGATGTATGTGTTGTTAGCCAGCAAGCAGCTAATTCCAAATTTAACACCTGATTCACACAATGCAGTCACACCTGAGTGCGGGCCAAGATTTACTACCCTTGTCAGGCCGCTGATGGCTTTTATAAGTAATTTTTTGGACTCCCCCGATTCATTCTCTCTCTGCGTCCGCGGTAATGAATTATGATTCCGGGTAAAGATTCAGCTTAAAAGCAAAATTATGCTCGTTTGCAAACTGGGTTGGTGTCAGAGAGTCACTTCGCTGGAGGAAAGCCCCGGCCCCGCTCCCCGCTCCCCGGAGACCCGAGGCAGAGACCGATGCCTTAAAAAGACAAATTTCTCTTGGTTCCAGCAGATGCTGAATGCAGCAGGCCTCATTACACACTTTTTTTTTTTTCCACCTTCAGCCTAACCCAGTGATGAAGTTTTTATTTTTTATTTATTTATTTTTTTGAAAGTGGAGTTGTAAACTACTAATTTCAAAACCGCTTTACTATGTTGAATAGCATCAACATGGATGGATTACAGATAAAAGCTCATTACCGGTGATTCATAATGACAGGCCGCCGTGAAGGCAGACATCGAAGCTGCAACAGGCTCTCCTCAGGACATCTTGTGCTCTTATTCCATCTGCCCTTCATCTCCTCCCGGTCTGCTCCGTGCCACGTTTTCTGCCCCCTCCATGTTGTCATGAACACTTGTCTCTTTGCGTGACTTTATGTTGTCGTTTGCCTCTCAAAATGTTAAGTCACACCAATCGATACCTGTACATGTTTGGTTCTGTTCAGATTTGATGAATGCAAAGGTCAAGCTCATTTTGATTTTGGGTGGCATCTAGATCATGAATGTATTCAATGTTTTGTTAAAGCTACACATTAGCAAACTGGTAAAATATGTAATGTTTCTTTTTTTGTTACAGTCAGCATATTTACTTGGTTATAGAGTTATGAAAAATGTTTAAATAGTTTGTTCTTTAAAAGGCATAGCAGTAAACCAGCTAGCATGAAAAAGAAATCCAGTTTGTTTCAGTCACTTCTTTCGGTTTTGTCTGGTCATAAAGAAAGCAAGAAAGAAAAAGAAAAAGGAACGAAATGCATGTGGCAGCCACTATTTAAAAATATTGGTCATTTCCAGTCATTTGTTAAGCAATCGGTTCGTTCTTAGCCACCATCTGCACCGTGCCATCTACACAGATCAACCATTTTAGCTACGGCTCTACTAAGCCAACGCTTACAAAACAAGCATGTTATCCGAATTAATAATAATTCATCTGACAGCTGCGATATCAGGTAAAGGTATCAGCATTAACACTGAATGTATGCTAATGTGTGTGTGTGTGTGTATGTGTGTGTGCTTTCTGTGCCGCCTTGATGTGTGTTTAGGTTTCACTGAGGCTGCTCTGATTGAGTGTGCAGCTGCATGTCATTTGATTGCCTTACCAAGCGAACACACAAACACACACGCGTAAACACGTGCGCCAACACACATGCACGCTCTCTCGAAAGCTAACGCATTTGTCTGTGCCTGCTTTTTGTGACAGAAGAGGTGGGCCTGCGCCCGTGCGTGAGTGTGAAGCAGAAGTGGCTGTGTGGGTGTGATTGCGCTCGCGTCTGTGTGCGTATTTGCCTGAGGACAGCAGTCATGCTCCATTAATTAGCACAGCAACCTGCTGACTTTCAAGTGGCAGCAGCAAAATTAACCCTGCTTCCTGGGAGACCCCCAGAAAAAAAAAAAAAAAAAAAAAAAAAGCCTCTGTTGTCCCAGCCTTGATTACCACTTGTACCGCCGTTGCGCATACATGAAGACATTTCGACACGCAAGCTATACTGGTGCACTCGTGTGTCTGGATGTTTGGACATCTGCATGAGTGCCATGCGATCAGATAGCCACCGCCGATGGTGATCTTCTGCTGAATGCCAGAAAACGCTGGAGGGAAAAAAAAAAAAAAAAAAAAGTGTCCTTTTGTCATGAATCAAATCAGATTGGAAGCTGCAATCATAACGAAGTGGCAGCAAAATCGTGTTTGAAGCTCCTGGGAGAGGAGGAGGGAAACTGTGTCATGTAACTCTGAGCTGTGAATGCGAAATAAACAGGTTTGGGGTGAATACTTTTAATTAACACCACTCAAATTTTAGATTCCATGAAACTTTATTTATTTAGTCGCATTTGAACTGCGAGCTTCAATGTGTCAAGTTAATTGATGTGGTAGACCAGAACAAAGGTGTTTGTAATTGTCAAATTCAAACACTTATACAAAAATGGTAAATAGCCTGTAACTTTATAGCACTTTATCTAGTTTCATGAACAAGATAAATGACTAACGCTACAGCACTAAACCAGTGCTTTAACGTTAGCTTCCCTAACGTTAAAACGCTATACCAACAAGGTGTTTAGTGGAAGCTAACGCTAAAACACTAATCCAAAAATTATCTTTGCTATTAGTGCATTCGCTGATTAGCAGAGGTGTGGACACCACTTGACACAAATTCTCACAAACAAAATAAATATAAATCTAATACCCCAAAATATATCCTACTGCACCCAATTGCTCCCAAAAGTTACTTTAATAGTCTTTTGATTCTGTGTGTGTATTTTCATCTTGGCATAAATACACCTGAGGAGAAAGTCTCAGACGTTTGTTAGAAAATATGGGTATATAACCAGCATCATGACAAACACAATAGACAACTCTGGGATCATAGGGATGCAATAGCTTTCTATGCGTCGTGCTATGGGGAAGTGTTTCTTGATCAGGAACGGGGAAGCTGGTTTGGGTTGATGGATGGAGCTAAAGACCGAGTGATCCTTGAAGAAAAACTTGAGACTGGGTCGAAGGTTCACCGTCAAGCAGGACAACTCTAAACCTAAAAGCTGAAAGTGAAGGGCTTAGATGAAAATATGTTTAAGTTTCAACGCCTGGAAACAAATCCAAGTGAGAATTTTACTTCAATGTCGATTTTTTTTTTTTTCCAAATCATATTCTTCCACTTCATAATTATACACTACTAGTATAAAACCTGACAATGTTCAACAGGCTCAGATACTCCAGCAATGGGCTGTAGAAAAGTGGAGTTCCAATTTGACAACATTTCCACATCCTGGCCAGCTCAGACTCATGGGCCCTCCAAGCTGTCAGTGGTCTTTTGAGGTGCAGCTTTCCGTTCCCCTTCTCCTTCCTTCCAGCATTTGGCTGCCTGAAAGTCTTGTGAGATGTCAACCTGCATTATGGCACCCTCGCGCACCTCCCTCTGGTACAATTACTGACAGCTGGTACGGGGACTGACCTCGCAGTACGAAGTCGGACCCAGCGGCTCGCCCGCTGTGTGCCACATGCAAGCACGTACACAGGAGTTCATGCTTGCTTGGAGCGCTGCAGCTTTCTGTGAGGGAGAGGAAGAGGAAGAGGCCCAACGGCTGCAAAGGTAGAAATACAAAAATGAAAAAGGCCTGTGATGATTCTGTCAGACGGCTTTGAAAAAGTTTATTCTTTGGCCTTTGAGGTAAATGCTTCCCTGTGTGTGTGAGTGAACCAACTTTCTCAACCTGTTTTCACCTCAGTGACCCATAGAAAAGATTTAAAGCCACTTTTACTGGAAGTAATACATTTCATATCTTCATACCTCCCAGTCTGTTTGACCAATCATTCAACAAACATTTGTAGCTGCCCACCAGAGTTAACAGAGGGGCGTAATGTTGACACTTTGGCCAGATACTGATAAATTTGGTGTAAAACAATAATAGCTGGAGACACAATTTCCAGTTTGCTCAAGATTTCAGCCACTGTATTTAATAACAGCCTATTTTATTCAATGATAACCAAAACAGCAGTGCCACCTTACACCACCATTATGTTTAAAATGACAGACATTTGGATGTTTCGTTCCCATCTGTTATTTGACATGGGCATTTAGAATATACAGTTTGAACCATCAAACTTTTCAGGAAAAAGGTTGTGGGTCAGAGAGATGAACGGGTTTCATAGTGAATGAATCAACCCCAGACCAAGAGCAATAGACGTTAGGACAATGCTAGCTGAAGCTGGTAAGAGTGTTATTATCTACAGTGAAACAAACCTCGTCTTGATATTGGCTGAAAAGTCACCCAAAGAGGAAGATTTCAAAGAAATGTAAAAAGTCATATTACAGTTTGTAAACGCAATCAGAGGAAAAGACCGTAATTTCCAAAGATGTGTCCTGTTGTCTCATGAAACTAAAATTGAAAGATTTGACCACAATAATCATTGTTACAATACAAAGTGAAGACTTTTTGTCTTCACTTTGTACAAGAGGCTGTCCTCTCCTGGGTGTTCAAGAACACCACCAAGACCCCTTATCTCCATCTCATAAAACATTTGTAGGAAGAAATAAAAAGGTGTGTTTGCATGAGAACGACAACCTACAAACCTGACTCGGTTTCACCGGTTCTGTCGTGAGAAATGGGACAAAATTCCAACAAACTGTGGTGGGAAGCTTGTAGAAAATCCAAAACGTTGATTGAAATTATACAGTTAGCGGGTTAGCTCTGCCAAATACTAGGGACTTTTTTGTGAACTTCTGAATTCGAAAAAAGAAAATCAAAACCTCTCATTATTCTGAGTTTATAAACCATAAATGATTTTGGTAATTATACCAGACCTGAAAGAAATGTTTAGACTGAGAGAAAAAAATACTGTCTATTTATAAACCCCATCTATATGTCTGCTTTCATATGTGCTAGATTACTTGAAACTTTGTAATCAGCCCAACATGTTTATCAGGATCCTTTTCTCCTTTTCTGGAGAACTTGATGTCCTCTCAAGGGTTGAGGAAAAAGCACAGTACACAGCATTTTGAGACCAATAAACCTTTGCTGTTTTTTTTTGTTTGTTTTTTTGGGGATGATTTTGTGTAAGTTGAGTAAATCTGCAGTAAGAGACTCGATCTCCAAGTGAAAGAATCTGTGAAATCCTCTCACGAGTACGTGTACAAGGCACTGTTGCGTGATTCTGCCAATTGACAGTCAGCACCAGCAGTCGCTTTGAGTCTGTAAGATATTCTCATTTTCTGATGAGAGCTTCTGAGCATAGAAAAGATCCGAGCATGCGTTTTCCTGAGAGATGGTGTTTGGCCGCTGTCTGCTGTCATCAGCGCGGCCCGTCAGCTGAGCGGCACTGACAGTCGAGTTGGCCTGGATGCTGTCACATGTCCTTGCCAGTCCACTCAGAGTTCGGGGACGCACCTCGCCATTGTCAGCTTCTGTTACCTCCCCACAATACGCACTCTCCTACTGAAGCCCCTCTCCTCGGGCTTCAAGCCGGTGGTTCCTCCTCTGCCTAGCCTTCGCTTCACTCACAGCAGTGCAGACACAGTCACATTTCCAGGGGGACCTTGTGACCTTCCCTGTCTGCCTCGTTCTGGTCCTGTTCACGTTAAGTGTCAGATCTCCTATGCCACCTCGCCCTGAGCCTGAGGTCCCCAGAGGCTGGATCAAAACCTCTACGCTGGGCCAGGGAGAAATCCCTGCCAGTGCTTCCGGTGCCACCGTGAAGCATTCGCCATCTTCCCCACAGCACGCGGCGCCAGCAGCCTTCACGTAAATCATCTCTATTTTCTAACACCGAGGCAGACGAGGCCTTGGAGAGACGAGAACATGCCCGGAACAGTGATTGAAAGAACCAGAGGGCGTGCTCGCTTGTCGCCTGAGCTCGTTTTCAAGATGTTTGGCATTCAGAGTTAGCAGCACAGATCAGGCTCGCCAGTAGTGGAGAGTAAAATGTTGCCTTTTCTCAACGGCAGAGGCATTGTCACAGTCAGTAAGGAGAAGTCAATAAATATGTCAAGTGTATCACATCTACCACTCATCAAATGCCAAAGAATCAGAGTTTCTCTACTTTTATATTCAGTTAATTTTATGTTTTGGGCTGCTTTGTTCTGGTAGTTTATTCTTGTCTTTTTTTCAACAACTGACCGTATGCTTTTTGCTGCATTTGCATCAAGTGGGTGCTGCCATGGTGAGGGTATTTTCTGGTGAAAGGAAGACTACTGAACTTTTTCACAACTTTAACAATAGAGTACTACCTGTCCTGAAATGTCAGGCACAATGGATCCTTACTTTTTCCACACAAAACTGACATTAAAAATCAAAACAAAACTTGATAATGCCTTCCAATACAGCTCATACTTCAGCATATACTATTCGATCTCCTAACTAATCCTGTCTACCATGGATTTTTTAACATGCTGAAAATATATCAATTATATGCAGCACTGCAATAAAGCTACATATCACATGAGCCAATCAAAGTTCTCTTAATGACCCACACTAACAATATTACTCAGTCTCGTAGTACACCATGCAGGTGCTCCAACTCCGCTGATGAAGGTTCACTTGCTGCTTTCAGTGGCTTCAAATGACAGGAGCTTGACTTATTCTCTGATTAAATTAGCAAATTATTATTTGACCACTCAGAGCCACCTGTAAAGAATTTGTATAGATCACTTAACTTTTAAATTCTTACAGAAAACATTTGTAGTTGCTTTACATCATTTTAAAACGAGTGAAAACATTTTGTCAGTTGTGTAACTCAACAAGCCAACCAAATAAACTATAGTTGTTTAATATAAGTAACATTGATCAGCAGCAGCTAAAAGAAAACAAGGACTCGCATCTGGTTCCTAGTTTATGGCCAGCAGACATAAAAACACAAATATAACAGTTGTGCTGTTTTGTAGAACCTTACATTGTTGCTAAATAATATATCAAATGTATTTCTGTTGTACTTTCCACTTTACTCTATTCCATTTTTTGTCTTTCTACATTTCTAAAATATTGAAAGAAAACTGTCCAAAAAGTTTAACTAAAAAGTGTTTTTGCCCCAAAACAAGTGCGTTATGGAATCATAAATATGTTGTAATTTAAAGATGCCTTCACAAATGATTCAGGCAGCTCTTCCATCTTGTTTTCCTGTGTCTCCTCTTGAACATAAAAAAATAAAATCAAATCAAGTAAAATCTGGAGAGATGCTGGAAGAACTCTTGAAAGGATTTGAGATTTTAGCTGCTACTTGTTGTCCCTTGTCAGTCATCGGTAATATTCACATAATCACCAGTGATTTATCTTGCAACAGTGAGTTTTAATGATTTGATAACAAATGATAGGCTATCAGATGGGAGCGGGGAGAAAGTGACTCGTGTTGACGAGCGATGTCAGTAGAGGGAAAAAAAAAAAGAAAAGTGGAGGAGAACTTCCCCTGCGAGCGAAACCACAATAATTAGCATAGCGGGAGAGAGAAGCGCAGTGCGGGAGAGATAATCATAGCGCCTTAATGTCTGCTGAATGCTATTAATCAGGAGCATTACCCAGAGTGCCCTGGCTTTTCTTCAGTTATCTCACTGCGCGAGGTGATGATGAGCCTCCCCTCTTGATCCACAGCCATTTCAGCATGATGTGTGTGTGTGTGTCAAAGAGCGTGTGGTCCGGATCATTATTCAAGTATTCAAGTATTATAAAACATTCCACTTTTTTCAAATGTGGAATGTTTTCCTTCATTTCAATTTTTCTTTTACTTTGCACATAAACACATGAATCCAGAGTATTTTTATGTAGCAAACAAGTGGCACTTCTGTCAGGCTGCCCCAGGGCAGCCGTAGTATCCGTGGTTTATACCAGAGGTGCCCAAAGTGGGTCCTCGAGGGCCGGCATCCTGTGTGTTTCAGGTCTCTCCCTGGATTAATGCACCTGGATTAAATGATGGGTCATTAGTGGCCAAAGAAGGACTCTGACATGCTGAAGTGGTTGTTACTACCACCAGGGAGAAAACTAAAACATGCAGGATGCCGGCCCTCAAGGACCCACTTTGGGGACCCCTGGTTTAAACTATGTGAACGGCTGAAGTTAGTACCACACAACTAATTCTGCAGAGTGAAATGAACACTGTGCTGAGTCTATTTGGTCCTTTTCGGATTTGGCATTAATTTAACTCTTCCAGAGTTATTTCAACAATAGTTTGAGTAGCTATAACTATTTCTAGTGTTTAAAATTACTCAATTTCTTGTTGAAATAACTCTGAAAGAGTTAAATTAACACCAATTCTGATGAGGACCAAATAGACTCGGTATATTGCTAATTTGCTATGAAACCATTTACCATTTACGTGCATTATGTTCTGATCCAAACGAGTGACCCGGTGCTGCTGCAAATGTTGATCTTTTCCCCCACGATGGGTAGAATAGAGCTAACCTGGTGGATAAATTTCATGTCCAGCAAACACTCTCCATTTGTTTAGTTTTTTTTTGTTTGACCTGCTGATATATTCACTGATTCCAATTCCTTTTTTGTTGTTGTTGTTGCTTATTTTCTTTGAGTAGTCATTGACTTGACAGTGTTTTATAAGGAAAATGATTCCCTATAACAGAGAGGTTTGCACTAATGGACATTTTAATCTGGCTTTGGCATCTTTTATTAGCCCATATATACTACTAAAACTACAGATTTAATGTTTGTATTCTATAGGATCTAGATATTTATTTCACTTAATACAGTTTTTGTTCATTTCAAGATTACATACTGTTCCACACTCAAATTGTCAAATTTTCAGCACTTTTTTATAGAATTATATACATTTAGATACCAACAAATTACATTAATATAATACTAACACTGGACTTTAAAATCAATAAGAGATCAATTGTTGCTTTTTCAGGAATCTAAACTAATTTAGACGAGGTTTATTTTAAATTTAAATTACCCAAATCAGGGCTGGATTATTCTACACAGAAGCTGAAGCAATGTTTATGATCTGTAATGTTTTTTTTGTTTGTACAAAATAAAAGTATTGCCTAAATGCTTTGAATCATATGGTCAAGTTTAAAAATCAGATCTAGAAGGGAAGGAGGCAAGGAGTTATGTTGCCTTCTTTTAATTCTGCGTACTCAAAATCTGCAATGATCAATGAACCTAAATGAAAACAATGATTGTGTCAATTCCAAGAGGAAGGACAGATCTTAAATATAAATTATTCTGTTTTCTTTGACAGCAACAAGTAATACAGTTTTTAAATTAAGTTTTTTCCATTTTTTTGCTGACTTGAAAAGTGATCCAAATAAATTACAAACATCTTTAAAACTATGCAAGAATCACTTCAAAAAGGAAACCAACATTTCCAAATCCTCAGGTAGAGCTCAGACAGAGACTGACGGCTGTTGACGCAACCAAACAACTTTGCTGAACTTCATGTTTAAGACAGACATGTCTTAAACATGAAATATAAAACACACTTTTCATTCTCCTTTGCCTTACCTCAGCAACAGCAACAACACTGAAGAGTGTGAACCGACTGGTCACGGGTCGATCAAGCTGACTGAACTTTTACTATTTGAGTAGAATTCTTCACATATTTTCCTTTTTCATTGTTCTGAGACAAGTACTCCCTGAAATGTCTGTTTAGTAAAATAAGAGACAAAGGGTGAAGAGATGTTGAGATGTTGTTTTTTAATATTAAGCATAAAAGAGGAACTCCAAGCACAGCCTGTTTTCACACTGCACTGATTTCCAGTCTGTGGAGGCTTCCATCACTTGGAAACCTGACGTCCTCTTTTATAATGGATTGCCCCCACTGTCACTGTTTGTCAGTGCCAAACAGAGAAGTAGAAGTAAAAAACTTGTTCTCTTTGATTTTTCAAGGGGAGTGACATCGAAACCTGCCAGTGGAAAGAGGTGTTTTATAGTCTCGGAATCATTTTGGATATTAGACTCTGGGGGGATGTCATGTTTACCATGCCTGACCAAATACGAGCACGAAGAACAGAAGGAAAACACCAGACTCTTCACTCAGGTGCTGTTGACTGCAACTTTTGACTCAGCCGTACCGTTCCACTGCGTTTTCACAAAACCGAGACAAGACCTTGAGTAAAATCAGACTTTAGACAGAAAATAACTGTAAGTCCTCCTTTTTTAATCTATATTTTACATCCAACAAGTAAGACTTTAATATATTTTACATTTGCTGGAGCAATAACATACTGACACTTTTTTTTAGTGCACTGTTTATGTCTCACCTATGAATTATTCAAGCATAAAAAAGAACTAAAAAAGAAATCTAATTCAAGGAACATACCAGTATTTTCCTTTCCAGTACCTTAAAAAAAACTTTATATAGTGAATGAATAGAATCTAAAGTAATGTCCTTAAAAGAAACCCACTGGGGGAATATGCAGACTCCATGTAAAAAGACCCTAGTTGGGTATTCAAACCTGGCTTCTTTCTTACATAGCAACAGTGATAACCACTGTCCTATATGCAGCCCCCAAACACATAGCATGACTAATTAAAAAGCTAATACCAACTTGTTGTACTTGTTACTCTACAAAGAGCAGAGCTCCAAAAAGAGAGAAAACACTTTTGCTTCAGTTTCTTCATCAAAAATAATGTCAATTGTATGTTTTAGAAAGCTCTATTAATCCAGTCTCCATATTATCATAGCAGTAGCAGGTATAATTGTAACCTTTCTGTTTTAGATAAAAGCAATTAGAACATTTTGTGCATTTTTTACTCGTTAATGCTCTCTTATGCAACTGTGATAGTTTTTACTAAAGTTTGTCATGCCTTGAGAATCTTCCATCAGCGCATGCAATCACTAATGGTCCATAGATTCATCTAATTATGCCTAAAAACACTCACAATCTGCGGTTCTTCATTTTACATGACTATGTAATTGTATCTCTTTGTAGCTAAAGGCTTTTCAATTTAAGATATTTCTGGTTTTATTTTTAAAGTCCGTAAGCAATGAGTCAGCTGCCTCAACAAAGTCCTCTACTATCATCAAAAGACTTTCTATGCTTAATGATGTAGTGACTCACATAGAACGATGGCTCAGGTGCTTCCTACGCTTTTGAATTTGGCTCAGTAGTGAGCGACTGTTGTCCGACTTCCTGAAATGAAGTTGCCTTCTCAGTTTAGCAGGCTGGGGAGGTCAAAGTTGTAGATCTGTGAAGAGTTTGAAAGTACCCTTCTATATTTGTCTTCGTTGGAATAACAAAGCCAGCTTGAGAGATCAGATTGATGTACTTTGAACACAACATGGCATGAAAAGAGACTTTCATTGTCTTTGGTAAAGTTAAGATTTAAAGTGAAATCAAGTGAAACTCCACCATCAGTCCAACCAGGTTCTTACAAGCACTTCATGTCCATCAACTGTTTCTGGTCAGCCAGTCTTTGTCTTAGCCGTATTTTGCTTGTGTTTGGTTTGTGTTGTAAAAATGATTAAAAATGTAACTTTTAGCCCATAGGCCTGTCATTGTTTGTGGCAGGCTTCTGACCTAAATCCCTGTAAAACTCTCAGGAAATAAAAGATAAAGGTTTACCAGGTTTATCAAAATACACGAAATAGTTTTAGATGTCTTGGTCTTCCTTTAACAAAGGGGTTGGAATCACAATGAGGGAAAGTGCAGAAAGTATGCGGGATGAATAATAAGAATGTGTTTTTGCTGGATGAGAGTAGTTAATGATCTCACTGGTTGAGAGGATTTATTTTGAGTCAGAAAGGAGTGAGCAGAGTCTATCTGAGGTGTTGGTCCAAGTAGATGACAGGTTAGGTTGGAGGATTCAAGGAAGAGAGGAGCCTTGTGTCCAGGAGTAACCATGGAAGCAGGGATGGCGAATAAGGCTTACATGAGGTCAGGAAAAACAGATACCACCTGGTTGGCAATCAGGTCCTTATCAGCAAACACCCAGATCTGTGACAAGTTCAGACTTGGTCAGCCCATTTGATCGACTGCAACCATCTTTCAACCACATTGAGACGTTCAACAGACATCTTTATGACGACGTCCATTCAGCGTTGGATGAAAACCAGTGTTGCCCTTTTCATGTTTTGTCAATGAAATATTGGCTAAAAAGCAGTGGTGGAGAAAGTACTCAAAACATTTACTTAAGT
>NW_015114289.1:64380-75262 GCF_001443285.1 Poecilia latipinna | reverse complement strand
CTTCTTCCTCACATCGTGTCTTTAGGAAACCTTCAAAACAAAAACGCAAGATTTGGGATGCATCTTATTTTTCACCGAGTGAAAGAATTACATATAAATAATAGTCTTTACCACCTGTGTAAACTTTGCTGGTGAACGTTATGACACATAAGTTTTATAATATATGTTACCTTGTTTCATTTCTAATATAGGCCCTTGTGTCAGATAATCTAAGTCAATGTTAGAGAATAATTAATTTTTTTTGGATTTACGGAATCTCAGTTAGCCTTCATAGCGGGGCTGAACCCGTATTACACCAATATTAGCTGATATCTCGCTGGTGGACATAAATACAGTAAAGTAATATTCTAATCACAATAATATGTCCTTCTTACTTGTGAAATGTTGTCTGTGGAGCCCTCACATCAATAGTCCATCGATCCTTTTACCTACACAGTGTTTGCAATCTGCAATCCAGCTTACTCAAGTGGACTTACTGTTTCCTTTTTAAGGCAAATGTATGAATGCTGGTTTGTGTTGTATAAAGTTTCTATTATTATGGTCTGTTGTGCAGTCATCATGTTTTAGCTCCATCTCGTTCTCCGCTCCCGTCTCCATATTCTGACATTGCACAGCGTCCGATTCACCTCTTCACATCATTTATCACTATAAACATTGCTCATTGCTCCCAGCAAATATGTTTATTGTTGTCATTCACTCCTAGGGCCATTTATTTAATGTGTTCTCTCTCTCCACACATCTCTCATCACTCCATTTGCATCGAGGAGTGAGTGCATTGTGTGGAAATCAAACACGTATTTAATGATAATGGACCGATGTGCGGGTGAATGAAGGGAGATTGGAACAGAACGGCGTGCTGGAAAATCAGATCCTGGCATCTCCAAGGTACAAACATAATAGGAAGTCAAAAGAATGCCTTTGCGCCTTCACTGTTGTGAATTCTCCTTTTGTCAGTCAGGGTCTGGCTATTTAAGCCATTGTTCTGCCTTTTTGAGAAGGAATTGGATTTTTTTTAAAACCCCCCGCCCCCTCTCCTCTTGCCAATGGATGACTTTCCTCGCCCACCAATGGGTAGACCTAATTAGGACATTTTGGAGAGATAAATATGTATGAACAATTTATTTTTTGCAAGAGCACAAAGGCATCCCCTAATAATATACATCAATCTGCTGGCTAGTGTTTTATCAAGAAGAACTTCAGATGACGCCGGCCTGTTGGGTTGGATCCTTCTGCTTTCCCAATGTGCTCCGGTCGCTTTTTATTAATGTTTGAAGTCTGTGTAAAACCTGGAAATGAAGGAGCTGCCAACAGGGACAAAGAAAAGGTTGCTGTGAATCAGAGTCCTGTTTGCTCCAGAAGGTCTTTATAATAAACACTGAAATGATTGATACTGTGCAGGCGTGTGTGCCTGTGTGATACCATGCATGCTCACACTTGTACTCATTCCCTAAAATGGCATATTGCCCTTTACCTAATCACGCTGCAAATACTCAATCATGCTAACCAAGGTAAGTTTTTATGGCATTTTCCTCACACACACACACACACACACACGCAGACGTGCTTGGTTTTCTTCACACAAAGAGAAAAGGTCAGCATTTTAATGGCTTTGCTCCCCGTAGTAATCGCCTTTTTGGTAAGCTGTGCAAACTAAATGAAAAGATGTCGTCCCATGTGTGGGGTTAACCTATGCTGCTTCGTTTCAGTAAGCGAAGTGCCATTAGCTTCACCCTACACTGCGATGTGAGGGAAAACAGGGAATCTACCAGGACTGGAACAGTTTGTTGATGTGCTTGACCTGCCCGTTTCTTTGCCACATAGCTCACCGCGGTTGCTGTCAGCCATTTTGTTGTGGTCATTAAATTTGTCACCCAATGCAATAAATGTTCCCTATACAAGTTATCTACTTGGACCAAAAAAGAGCATGATGCACAGCAGTCTGAGCCGACACAGCATGCTAACATTAAACTTTAATGTTAGCATGTAATTTTGTAATGATACCATTTGCAGTTAATCATTGTGTGTTGTCAGTACAGCCTCTTGGGGGCAGTAATGAGCTGGAGTACACACCGTCTACACAGAATAAAAGAAGCAACAATAAGGAATCATTTTTTATCTCTAGAAATGTATCCAAGTTTTGTAATGTTGTGGTTCCAGAGAGAGTATTTATCCAATTATCCTTTTTAAACAAGCCTCAGTGTTTGTTTTTTTTCTTCTGCTCTTAATTTGAGTCGCTTTTTCTCACACATTGTGTTTGACACCTCAGTCTGACTCTGAGTATTGTCAATGGCAACGCACATAGGTAATTAGGTCATTAGTAACAATCTGGACTGCAAGTGGACATCAACAAAGACCGCTAGCAGAGAGGGCATTACAAATTGAACCTTTGCTTTTGAGTGGACAGTCTTAGGAAAACAGGAAGTCATTGATTACTAATTAAAACTTACTTGATTTTAAACATGAACATGAACAAATTTTAAAATAGGACAGTTTCATTTCCCTTACACGAGTGACTAAATCTAGTTCTCAGAGTTAAATGAGCACATGTTCAACCTTATGTTACCTAATAATATTTTTAGATAAACATCAGAATACATTTTACATTCTAGAATAAAGTTTAATATTACAATTCAAAAGCTAAAGATTTATAGTTTTTCTGTACTGACATGAACAGAGTAGGATTTAAGAAAAAAGCTTTGAGTTTCATCAGATTAGTCTCTAGCTGTGTTTCCATCCAGAAAGATTTTTCAGTATTCTGACAGTCGACAAAACACATTTTTGCAATTACAATTTTTTTTTAATTAAATAAGAAATACATCTGTGAGACATCAGCGTCGTTGAAGCAAGAAGCTCCTTTTACTTGGTAGCAGCTACATATGCAGTGTTTTGGGGAAAATGTCAGCAGTTGTACAGAAGAGCAAATAAGGGTGTTGCTCCTTTATGTGAGAAAAGTGTTTCCATTGTAGTTTTGCGAAATACACCAATTTGGATACGGTTGAAAAACCATCTCATCCTGTCAATCAAATCATTAGTTTTTTCTAAATTGCCATGTTTCTATTCAGCAAATGTATTTCTGTAATTCCAATTTGCACAGTTATGTGGTCAATTGAAACGCAGCTGTTGTTGCAACTGTTTTTGTCAAAACTGATCTTGTGACTTCAGCGAAACAAACCAACTTTGCTATTTATCACTTTATGTAAACTGGGGTTTCCTACTTCTTTCCAGTCAAATCTGTTACAATCATAAAAATCCGTATTGTAGTAGGTTTTTTCCCAATACGGATTTTTTTATTCCCACTAAAAACGCAGACCAAAAAAAGGGAACCACAATGCCTTGAATTTGCATTTCAGTGTCTGACGGTTACAGTGTTGAAAAGTGCTGCTGCTCTTCTGTTGCTGCAGCTCAAACCGTTCAGGACTGGTCGGAAGAAAGCACATCTGCACCAATGAGCAGCAAAAAATCCACTTAAATCAACTCCATACAGTCAACAAGTGTGCCCTTCAGGGAGAAGAGAGGAGAGACAAAGGGTTCCAGAGTCAATGTTGTTTCCACACTAGCCAGAGCGCGTCACGTCTTAATCCTTCCCCCTGGAACCCAGTCAGCGTTAAACTAGCTGAAATGAGTGCCATGCAGGGAGTAAATGGAAGGAGACGACCGTCCACAATGGCTCTGGAAAGTGGCTGTTCTTGTAAATAGGAGGATTAGAGGGAAAGAAATCCTTCTCTCCTTGTGGAGGCGTGCCCATGGGGACAAAACCCAGTGTTTACACTCATTCTCTGCACGTACAGGACTCCAAATTCAGGTTCACTGCGTGATCAACCAAGCGCAGAAGGAGTGAGGAGTAGGTGATGCCTCTCATTCTTTATGGATTAAACTGTACCTGAGCTGGTTATAACCATGTTAGGAGCATGACGGGGGTCACTCTGGAGGGTAGTCAGCTGGGTTAGCTCTCAGAAATTCAACAGATTGACATTTTAATGTTCCACATGCATTCAGCCTGCAGAGAGGAGGAATTGTGCTAACTAGGGTAGAACTTAGACCTTCTTAAAGCTTCAGCAGGAGTTATGAGATCTTTTTCCTGTTCATCAACTTGTCAGACAGGGCAGTTTGAACACTATGTCAACAGATGCATACTACTGGTAAAACTGATGCAAATTTCTACAAAACCCCTTTACAGAACATTTCAGAAGGCGTTTCTGTTGACCTGATGTAGATTTAACAGAGATCTATTCCCCAGGGAGTTGTAGCCAATGATGAGTCGAACAAAACCAGTCTGACAGGTGAGCTGATTTTAGGTTTGGACAGAAAACCCACCATAAGGTTACATATTTTGCTTTTTAAGTTGAAGTCCAGCATAATCACTACAATAAGGACTGTAGTGCTGCTTCAGGACGTCTTTGAAAGTGGCATTGTGAAGCTCTACAGCCCAAACGGAGATGAGATTAGCTGTATCCACAAAAGTTTTTTTCCATTTAGGGTGTGCATCCAAATCCATTTGGCATCTTCGGAGACTAAAACCAATCATTTTTGGAACCGAAATCCAGAGTAGGTTCATTTCAAAACGCCGGTTTCAGGTTTCTGTGTCACCGACCGAGCCTTCTTTAAAACGATAACGTCATATCATCCCCCCGTCTCCATCCTGCATGCGCCTCACTCTCACTAAAACAATCATGATGCTGTTCGACTTTTTTCTTTGTTTGTTTGTTTTTTTTTGTCATACTCTGTCAGTGTTACAGCGCCACCAATTGGCCCGGCCTAGCTATTACATCATTTCCTATGGTGCTGCAACGCATCGTTTCGACACACATTTTTTCTTAACCATTTACAAACATATACCGTCTTAGTCTTTGTGTGTACAAGGCCTAAGTCAGAAAGATCGAAGTTCTTTGTCACCAACGTATGTGCTATTAGATTATATATTTTTGTTCTTGCCCAGATGGTGCATGTTATGTACATTTTGGTGTATCAATGGGGCGATGTCTGTCACTGTCACATTATCACCGTCTGAGGAAAGAGTTCAGACCTGACAGCTGGAAAACAGGCTGCTGGCCGTCAGGCATGAATGGAGAAAACACATCAGTCGCTCCACCTCTACCTCACTGCCTCTCCTCCCTGCTTTCACCCGACACTTTGCGTTGCTCAACTCTTTTCTGCTTTGCTTTGTTGCTCTCTTCATTCACCTTCCACTTTTTGGCTGGTTTTATATCAAAAGCAACATCCGTTATTTTTGATTTTTGATTTTTTACTTTCTAATGTATCAAAAGCAAATGACCCTGAACTTTAACCTCTACACGTTTCAGTAGTTGCATCACTTTCAATCTTAATTCCCCCCCTCCCCCCAACTGGCTGAAATTTGAGGTTAGAGAGAGAGAGGGAAAAACACATTGACTATAGAGGATCCACTCTTTCACTGGCCACTTCATGCTCTATTTAGCCAGCCGTATAGCTAACAAGCAGTTCATTTTTAGGCTTCACAAGGTCTGATGACAAATAAACAGTGCATATCATTATGCTGATATTTGGCAGGGAAAGGTGGACGCGAGAGCCGTGTGTGTGTGTGTGTGTGTCAGCCAGCAGACTGTGTTTGGTGGATGGAGAAATTCAGCGTCGTCAACATGCCCTCTGGAAAACCCGTCTAGTAATGTCTGCGCTCCTCCAATGTGTCTGTATGCCGGAATGCCAAGTGGCATTTTTCCTCTTTCCCACTCATGATCATGAAGTGTCGTTCTCCAACCCAAAATATTACACATGCACCAAACAAGTTTTTTTTTTTTTCTCATGCGATTGCAAAAATATTCTTACACCCCAAAATTTTTCTTATTTTTTATTTTTTTCCACATCCAAACATCAGATATTGTGTGACAGACTGAAACAAGCTTAGCACATAATTGTGAAGAGGAAGGAAATCGATTCCTGCATCTTTTTTTTTAAATTGTAGAAATGTGGCATACATTTGCATCCTTTCCCCTTTACTCTAATACCAGTAGGTAAAATCCAGCGTGACCAAGGTTGGATAATTAAAGCATTAATCAGCGATGCAGCCAAGACGCCGATGTTCACTCTGGAGGAGCTGCAGAGATCCCAAACTCTGGTGTGAGAATCGGTCAGCAGAACAACTTGATGGTCCTTTTCCACTCCCATCTCTACAGCGCGGCTCAATCTGGTTCTCCTCTACTTTACTCTACAGCTCTAGTGGTTGGAGTACTTGTTAGAGGGTAGCTCCAGAGTACAAAAAAGTAGTTTGACATGATTGTTACACAACACTAACGTAACACAACTCAACAATGGAGAGAATCACTCATGCAGAGTTTCTGCGCATCCTTAAAAAGGCAGAAAGATGTCTTAAATTTATTAAAATAATATAAGTTGGCCTTCACAGGTCTTAAATTTTATCATGGGAGAACAATCTAATCTTGTATGTTCTTTCTCGATGGTCTTTTCTGTCAGGCAAATGTTTGAGTCGCATCATCATCACTGCGTTCAGTGACTTGCGGTGGTTGAAGCTACCGCTAACCAGCTTCTAATACACCCTTTCTAGCTAGCTAGCTTCTTTGCATCGATCAGGGCTATGTGTAAATTTATCGCCGTTTGGCTGGACGGCGTTTTCGCTTCTGTTGTCAACCCGTACGGCGCTACGTACATTCAGTCCCGAAAAAGCTTGGCACTGCTGGGGTTGAAACCGTATAGAGCCGTATGCCAAGACCCACAACACAAACCTTTAAAGCTTTCACAGTTTTGATCCCCTGCTGAGGCCAAAACTCCTCAGAAAGGAGTAGTGCTGCTAGTAGCCGCTGCTGCTAGCAGCACTACTCTCAGAGCAGCGTTTGGTGCAACGCATAAGTCGGAGGTTTAGTGTATTTTAAACATGGTGGCCGAGCAACAGTCTAATCTATTGGAGAATTTTATTTAAGCAAAGTTGTTGCTATGGAGGGAATGAGGAGAAAAAGAAGAGAGCATGGAACCAAACGAGAATAGAGCCACAGAGCAGCTATGATGACAAATAGGGGGGAAAAAAAGATTAAAAGGAACTGTAATTAATTTTCAAGACAAATAACAGTCTGAAAATATCTCTTAGGCAATCTTGCATGGAGTACAATTTATTCCTCAATAGTTTTCCATTCTTAGTTTTCTTTTGTACATTTCAGGTCTTGGTGAAAAACATAAAAAATACAGTTTAATCTCACTGGCATTTTGCAAACAAATTATTTAGATGTTCCAAGCTAGTCGAGATTTTTATGTGTTTTTCCATCTTATATAGCTGCAGTAAAATCCATTGAAGTTTGTGGCTATAATTTTACTAACTGCGAAAAAGATTTAGGGGTGGGCAAACTTTCCAATATTCAAACATCTCCGCAGCGGCTTTGTTGTTCTTTATATTTTGCGTCGAGTTTAATAAGAAAACTTCTTCTGCGTTTCCTTCTAAATTATCAGAAAGTCGCAAAGTGCGGCGTGGCGAAACGCCAAACACATGTTTCTTAATAACAAATCTTTGGTGTAAATATTGAAGCTAATCAAACAAAGCTAGCATTATGAGGTAAGCAGCACGCGCGCGTGTGCGTGTGTGTGCGTGTGTGTGTGTGTGTGTGTGCGCTCGTGATCGGGCTCCCAGGTAATTATAGCAGACAGCTGCCATGGCATCCTGGATCAGTCCCACGTCAACAAGCTGGAAACACACCGATCTGTATGAACACACACACACACACACACACACACACACACACACACACACACACAGAGAAGAAGAAGAAGAAGAGGTCCCTCATCAGCATGCAGTCATTATTAGGAGGCTGATGCCCAGATTTGTGTCATTTTACTTGGAGTCTCAGATAAGCCTGGGCAAATTGTGTCTGCCTCCACAGTGGCATGTAGAGAGATGAGATGCACCTGCCACAGAGCCAAGCAGAGGGAGAAGGAGATGGGGAGGTGGGGGCCGGGGGATGGACTGCTTCTAGTTTTGTCTCATACCGGTTCTGGCCGTACTGGTCAGCCTCACCTGGGCAGCTCTGATTCATCATCTGGGTTCAATCATTGCTGTACCCAGATCTGTCAGCACCTTCCCCCACAGTCCTCCCTCTCTCCAGCCCATCCCTCTCTCTCTCTAGTAGTTTGTGCGCTCGCCAGGCATGCTGTGGTATCATGCCTGCATGCATCATGGACCTGCTAACAAATTACATAGAGTAGCCACTCTGCTTCCCCTCTCACTCAGCTGTCAAGTGGAGCCACTGAAGCATTCTCCCTCCTCTCCACATCCAACCCTTCCATCCATTCCCTCGTCTCGCCATCCAGCGTTCCCTCCCTCCGCCTCCCTCGCCGCCACCGCCGCTGCCTCCTGCACCCCCATCCCTCGGTCTGCTGTGCCTTTAGCCACATTTCAGCAGCAGGAGCAATTTCTCTCACCTTGTACCCATTCCATCCAGCCCTCCTCCATTATCTTGTTTGTCAGTTTCCCAGATGGTTTTTAGAGGGAAAACACATTTTTACGACTAACATAAAGACTACATTATGTGATCAAACCTGATTCTTATGCAGATGATACTTTCTGAGAAATGTGTTCATCACATCTGGTCCAGACAGTCTTTCACAAAACAAACGTAGAGCTCTGTTCTTGCAGAGTTTGTTCAGACCTTTAGGCCGACTAAATCTGAACTTCGTTCCAAACACATCTTAATATTTAGTAAACCTCTTATTCTATTCATGAAAACACAAAAAGGGAGCATGTGAAATGTTTCTGGACATTAGAACCAGCTTAGAATCAAACGAGCATAAAGCAAAACTAATCAAAGCCGGACCCATTTAGTCTGTGCTGATTACAGGTTCAGGTACAGATTTGTTTGGGGGGGCCGTAAAACCTTTACCTATCTCGCAAATGTTGTTGAAATCCCATCTTGTTCTCGTGGATTTAATTTCATATAACGCCTCATCTCATGATTTACAAACCTTAGTTATAGAATATCTCTCTTCCGAACCTTCACACAGCATGTGGAGGGAAAAAACAAAGTAGACTTTACTGCTGATTATCTATAATTATAAGCTGAAACAGGGTATAGTGCCACTCAGCTGATTAGCTGCTGTGGGTTTTGTTCTCTGTCTGAATGGTGGATGTTTAACCTGCCAGACAAACGTTGGGACTCAACGCTGCAGTCTCAGCCAGCGGAGGAGTCAGACGGCGCTATGATTAATAGGCTAACGACCAAACGTCGACCTCTGAAGGGAGCCGGGTTGCTTCTCGTTTTACCATTTCCACCCGTTCTGGCAGTCAAATGCCCCACTACCTCTGGACCCTTTCCACCAGGACGACGTTCTTTATGTGTAAGGAGGATTGATTTTTTTTTTTTCCAAGAGTCTGCTTTATTGGTTTGAGGGCTTTTATTAATACAACCCTTTCTATATGACAGCTTCAAGCCGAGATAAATAACTTGAATGTAAGGATTTTGCTGCGTCTGAGAGTCAATGGACACAAACAAGACTCTGTGTCTATAAGTTGTACCAAGGATCCTATCTTTGTCCATCCATTCATTGTCTACACCCCCAAGCTGTCTATCTTCAGTGGTCACTGGGCAAGAGGAGGGGTAAACCCTTACCAGTCCATCACAAGGCAAAACAGAGACACACAGGACATATAACCATCCACACACTTAGACCCAAGGGCAATTTAGAGACACCAATTAACCCATTACATTGTTTTATTATCTTTTGAGAGATGCCTGTTATCATTTCCAATCAGAGATGAAGTTTTTTGTTTTTTTTGTTCAACATATCCGCCAGGAGTATGAATAAGTTTGGACTGATTTCGGACTTTGCCCTACACCCCCATTTCTAATTTCCTTATCACAGTTTCCAGAAGCCTGGCACGATCACCTTCAGGTGTTAGATGGAGCTCTTCGTTTTCACAGGCTTTCATCAAAATTAACAACACAGGAGCAAAAAAGACAATTTTGGAAAAAAAATACAAATTATTACAAGCCTGAAAAAAAAAAAACCCACAATGTCTTATTGGGCGAATTCAAATTGTTTTCAGAGTACACTATGCAGTGTGGTTCCCTGGAAGGATAATGCAGTTCACCCATTAGCTAGCTGTCGGTAGCGTTGTTGTTGTCAGGAGGGCTACTGCTGCTCTGTCAGTTTTGTTAGTTTGCACAGAGCAACTTTTAAGAACTGTAAGAGATAAAGGATAGAAAATAATCCATGGAAACCAAAGTATGTTGTCCACTATAGTTGCTGTCATACTTTCCCTCTTTATTAACAATATTTGAACTGAGAAGCTAATGACATCACTGTCAAAGTACACAAGATACAAGCTAACAAGCTGCTAACATTAGCTCCTGGGTATAATTGGTAAATATATTAAAGGTAGTTGAATTCTTTGTCCATATGGATATGAATATTTGTCAAGTTGTCTTCACGGCAACAGCTAAGAACACACTTGCTGCTTCCAGAGGATTTTCTTGGAAAAGTAGCAGCCAAATGCAGATGAAGGTGCACTAAGGAGATATGCTAGCATTTTGATGCTCTGGATCATTCAACTATGTCAACACGATGCTAAGACACCAGGAATGACCGTAAAGAACCAGTTTAGAAAGCTGATGAGGTCATTTCCCAACAATTTGTGATCTATTTGTCATATTACACATACGTTGGAACCATTTAGAGCAGTGGCTAATTTTCTTAAGAGTGGCTATCTTGGCACATTTACCCCCAAAAAGCCATTTCACACTATCTCCACTCCATCTCAGAACTACAGATATTCGTTGGCATGTAATTGTTAAAGTTCAAGATGGTGAACAGGTTCTGCATCCAAGTCTTCCTTAAGAAATAGTAAACATATCCATGGAAACAGTGGTGGGAAGTAACGAAGTACAAGTACTTCGTTACTGTACTTAAG
>NW_015114289.1:42173-59643 GCF_001443285.1 Poecilia latipinna | reverse complement strand
GTACTTTCTCCACCACTGCATGGAAACAAAAGGCAGCCTATAAATACTGATAGATGTGGGCATTAACTTTAAAACTGTAATATGTTGTCCCTTATATTGTTTGTCATATTATTTTTCCTTAATTTACAGTATTTGAATTGAAAAACTGATAACATCAACGTCACTATCATAGCATAAGAGATACAAGCTAAGAAGATGCTAGAATTGGCTTCAGGATATGATCGATAATTATCTATTCTTGCGCAATCTGGGTTTGCAAAGTTGCATCTGAATTAACTCCTACCATGACTTTTAGACAGCTGAGAGCAAAGTAGAAATATTTACCCATAATGCAATTAGGAGTAAATGGAAAAACAGCTAGCATGGTGGTGGAGGTGTGATGATTTGCGTGTTTTGCAGCTACTCTGCCTGGATGCCTTTTATTTTTGTCACACAGACAGAATAAGTGCTTGTGCTAAATGTGGTTTTACAAGCTACTGAATCAGTTGCTATGGTTCCATTTTCTCCATGAGATCAAATTGGTGGCATTTTTTTTCTCTTTCTCTAAATGTTTCTCTCTGAAGACTTCCCTTCCAAATGATCCCTTCTGCTTCAGATCATCAAACTAATTTAGATATCATATAAAAAGCCTCTTATACTAAGCAATTTTGCTTAATGGCAGTTGTTGCTCACAAGCAGTTATGACATTTAGGGGGTAATTACTTTTTCCAAATAGAGCCAGGTTGGCTTGGATATCTTTTTTTTCTCTCCTTTAGTAAATAAAGTCCTGATTTAAAAACTTTTTTTTTGTTGTTGTTGTTTTTTGTATTTCTTCAGGTTTCCTGAAATGTGTTTGATCTGAAATGTGTGACAGAAAAACAAAAATACTTTTTTAAGAGCATTGTATGTTATGTATAATTCAAGTGATTTTCTTTTGTATGTATGCATATATATGAGTATGTTAAGAGACTCCTAACTTACTCTAACATGACATGTTTGTGTGATTGTGTCTCCTTACATAAAGGGCTTAAAAAAACTTGTGGAAAACGTGTTTGTAGTCTAACGTGACCGCGGCGCATCAGCCTCCAACACGACTAGAGTCGGTTGGTGACGGGAGCGGGGTCGCTCAAGCCGTCCGGTGTTCCCCGTCGCCCCGTGATGGGACCGGCCTGTTCCTCGCCGAGCTGCAGCTGCAGGTAGTAATTACTGATTAGGCTGCTGGAAAGTGCGGACAAATGCACTGTATAATCAGAGACTCTGCCAACAGTAGGAGTCCTCCACAATAGCTTGTAATTAACAAGATAATTGGCGAGAGATAGCAAAGATTTCTGGAGTTCTTCCTTATTTGCATGTCATTTTGCGCTGAGTTCTTTATGACTTCTTCTCTCCTCTGCCAAGGTTGAGGCACTAATAACACCATGTCCTACGGTGCGACTTGCCTGTGCCGCGGCTTCCAACTGGGGCGCGTGCCGGAGAACCGAGATGCGGAGCGCGCGCGCCCCTCTTCCATGATCTGATATTTTTCTCGCGGACTCCCTTTGCTATTTACACTGTCGCTCTTTGCGTTTATGTTCGCCGTGTAATCACAGGAGGCTTTCAGAGCCAGATTCTTTTTGCTGTGCGACGGCGTCAGCAGTCTGTTTGTGCATGTAAATCCTTCCTTTAACCTCTGAGGTTGTTTCTCCACATGTATTCATTAGCGTTATTCGTACAATAAGTTCAGTAATGAGTGCTGAGGCTGCTTCCTTTCAGATGTCGCTCAGTACATCACACACCCAGACTAAAAAGATGTTTATCGCTCCTTTTCCAATTATATTTCTCCAGATTAAGGTGTCGCTGTGGCACTTGTTTCCTTGACAACGCCGTCGTTATGTTACCCTTCTTCCAAGTACCCTTAATCTAAGCGAATATAAAAACTCTTCATGTGCATTTTTTTTTTCTTTTTTTGTTCCCAGTTTGGTACTCTGGCACTTTGTGTCCAACCTCTCAAGCTCACATCATGAGGCTTTTTTACAAGCAACTTAAATGGGCAACATGCAAAATGCTTCGTTTTATTTCCATGTGCTTGTCCTCAGGTTGCCATGTCCTGGCAGATTGTGGGATTGAAGGGAGTCCCTGTTGAATTTGAGTCGTGGTGCACAAAAGCATTTATAGACCTTTAACATGAAAAGGTTGAAGGAACATGAAGTTGAAGGAAAAATGAGCCACAACTTTATGATTAAATAAAGTGTACATTTTGGTAATCAGCCCCTTTGTGAAACAACATTTTAGTGCTATTAAAGCTGCAAGTCTTTCCAGCTACCAGCTTTAAACATCCAGAGGCTGAAATTAGGTCCCGTTATTTTCTAAATTGCTCTAGCTCCATCAGATTGGATGAATAGCATCAACAAATTTACATTTTGAAGTTTTGTGAGAAGTTCTTTTTGTAGTTCTGGCTGTAGGTCATTGTTGTGCTGGAAGATCAACTTCTGCCACACAATTAAGTGTGGCCTTACTGCTGAAGTTGTCCTGTATTTAGCTCAAACTATCTTGATATGGGCTCAAAAAGGCAAAGCGTAATGCCACAAACACCATGTTTTGCTTTGAGGATGATGTGCTAAGTTTTCCTTCACATGTAGCATTTTTGCATGCTGACTATTTAGCGTACATTCACACCAGCCCTGTTTAGCTCACTTTAATTTAACTCTAGTTTGCTTGCCTAGAATGTCATCTGAGGTGTGAATGCGCAATTGAACGTTTATGCGAACCAGAAAAAGCAAACCTCCTAGTTTGCTTAAAAACCTTGTTCTCACTTAGGCCTGGAAACCGCCTCAAAAGCAGGAAATGGACTATAGCACAGGGCATTCTGGGTAAATGGAACCAAAACAAAGCCTTGTGTCTAGTGCTACAATGTTTTTCTTGTTGTGTTCTTTATGTGACATGTGGTTGACTAGTTGGTTGTAACATTGACTTTTTTCTTGCCACTCTTCCATATTTAGAGGTAGTAAGGTAAAATAAAGGGAGAATACAAATGCACTCATGAGTGACTCATTAAACTCATACTACTTCTCACTGCGATTCACATTTCTGCATCATTTGATTTGGTCTTGCACATAAAATCCAAGTCAAACACATAGTCTGAAAAACTTCAAGGGATGTGAAAAGGTCTTCTAGGTACAAACAAGAAAATCCTGTTGGACTTTATCTCATCCAAAACAGATAAAAAAAGGAATATTAGGTTGTTGTTGTTTTTTTTTTTTTAGTAAAACAAACGATCTGTGAGGTTTGTTCAGAATGTAAATGGGTTTTCTTTTGTTTTTTTTCATTCAAAATTGAATCCTGAGCCACTAGGAGAAAAAAATGCCAGGCCGAATGACAGAAAATGGAGCGTATATTTGATGGGTGACTTGATTCTTTTTCGTGTAATTGATTTGGTTTGCCAATTGTTTCTCCATCCCCCCCCCCCCAACTCCGTCTTTTGTTTCACATGGGAGTCGGCTCTTGTGACAGATGAACCTGATGGAGTTCATTCCCTCCACAGTAGCCGCAGGTGTAATGAACAGCGGCGCTTTACTGCGCAGGTTATGGCAGAATAGTTATGAGTTCCTCTTACTGAACGCGTGTCGTCCTACATGTAGATTTTCTGTCAGCTTCATGTTTCACTATTATTTCAAGAAGGATGAAAGATTGTACCTTGTTAGATGAAATCAATGCTGTTTCGTGATGATCCATTATGTATTTTTTACACTCTATATGTACTCAGAAGCTCTAATTTGTCTCCCTTTGCTCTCTCTTTCACATGTATTCCTTGATGTTTCCTCTCTCAGGTAAGACTTGCTCATATTTCTTCATCTGTTTTACCAAATCTGATGCCTGAAAGTGCTAAAAAAAAAAAAAAAAAAAAAGAGAGACAAAATTCAAGACCGACAGAGCCTGTCCTGCTGTTCAGCCTCATTTTACCACGAGGAACATTCATGCATTCCAACATTTTTCTTAGCAGCTGAGAATCCTGTAATCATAAAATGTTAGGTGCATATAGAACACAAATCAGTGCATGAATAGCTACAGTAATTATAATGTCTTGAATGTATTAACTCAAATCAAGTTTATTTGTTTCGTACATTTCGTCAATGGGGCGGTTCAAACTGCTCTATGTGATGAAACTAACACAATAACCAATTATGAAACAGGAAGTAAACATTACATTTAACAGCAACACAAATGACAGTTATGTCATGTTAAACCACGAACTCTATTGTACATTCTTGTAATTTTAAGTAACTTGGGGATTAGTGAGCTGGAAGAAACATGGTTTTTGATGGAGCCGTTATCCAGGCACATGGTGTCGCAGTCAAGTACCAACGTTACCTTCAGTGGTTAAAAAAATACTGTATATATCAAATATGACTTCACAATTTGACTCCCTGAAAGTTCGCCTTCAGGAAGTCAGCACAACATGGCTCCTCTGTAGCAACACTCGAACAGCGTTTCTACCATCGTTGCACTGAGAAGTAGCTCGTTTAACGAGCTCAGGAGATATTTGCTAATTGCTGCTGGCTAGTCTGAAGGAACTGGGTGGAGGCGGGGGAGGGCTGCTGTGTGAGGAGGAGGCTTGAAAACCGCAGCCTTGAGGAGGAGCTTCGTTCTCGAAGGCGGGGCTACGTCCTTTCAGGCATTTTGCACAGCTGAATGGTTGCCATGGGAGATTAAAGGATTTCTCAAACATGCATGAAAGAATCAAAGCAATGCTCCATGTGTGTTTTATAACATTATATGATGGCATAAAACTCAAATCAATCGATGTCCTCCTTCCTGCCACTTCAGTTTTATCCGTTTCAAATCATGCCATAGAAGTGCTCCTGGAAAAAGGAGAGCTTTTTAGTTTAATTGATGATACATGGAAGAGTTGAAGATTGTGAATGTCTTTGCAAGGAACTACATATAACGCACATTTAGCTTTCGCTCGCTGAGTGAAGCATCGTCCCTAAAGTTGGCTTCCCTCGATGTCGAATCATCCTCCGAGTCATCGGTGCTTGATATTGCATGTCTCTCCTCTCTCTTTGCGATATAAGTAAAAGTTTGTTCGAAAAGAAAAAGAAAAGGAACAAAGTCTCTGCCTAGTGAAGCAGCTGAGGCTGCAGCACATACCCTGAGCTTTGAACAAATTGAGCTCTTTGACAATTAAGGCTGGAATAGCACAACAGCAATTGTTCAGGGCCCATTGTAATTCCGTTTTGTCAAACCGCACGCCTGTAGGTGATAGCCTTGCTGCTTTTGATTGCTCCCTTTCAGACTGTTTCTTTTTTCTCCCCCTCTCTCTCTCTTCTTCTTGTTCCTCTCTTTCATTTGCGTTTTTTTTTTCCTCGAGAATACTTCATTTTTTTCCCTTCTTTTTTTTTTTTCTTTTTTTTTTCTAGCAGTATGAGACTGTGAACAGCTTGCGGGGCGGCGGCGCAGTAATTACCACGGTTATAGCAGGCGGAGCCGAGAAACGTAGCCTGGGGAGGAGAAAGGCCACTGTGCGGTGATGGCCCCCCAAAATTAATGGAGAATTGGAAATGAATCAATAGCTAATGAAAATGTGTGTTCACTCTATTACTGCGTTTATGACGGCTGTGGCCTCAGGCGGGGCGCTTTGTCACCTGACTGCGGAGAGCGTGGCGGCACTCTCTCTCTCTCTCTCTTTCTCTCTCATCATATCCATCTCTTCTCATTTCTCTGGGATGCTTTCTGCATCACTGAGTCTTTTTTTTTCTCCTCCCATTTCCTTATTTCAGTGTCTTTGTTTCATTCCAGCAACCAAATTAAATGAGGTTGTGGGGGGGGGGAAGAAGCGTCATTTCATTTGTTGAGGGAACAAATGATCACTTGGCGGAGCGATGGCACGTCTCTCAGCTCCAAATTATTTCTTATTGTGCGGTAACAGTAACGGACTGTAATCGTTAATTTTCAGCCGGGTTGACGAAAGTAGTTTTTTCTTTTTCTTTTTTCTATTAACCATTTGTTTTATTAGCTAAATCCTTAGCAAGGCAAATGTATTTGTTTGGCACAATGCAACAACAGGGCGACATGGAAGCATCCGAACAAAATGTGTTCACAGCATATCTGTCTGAAATGAAACAATACAACAAATATATGACAAAATACACAGCATCCATTGTAAGGATGCGTAAAGAAAAACGTTGGAGTATTTAGCAGTAGAGTCATGGAGCTGTTTAGCTAACCAGACAGTGGTTTCCTATAGGATTTAGGTCAATGCAAGGACAGGGCCATGGGCAAAAATAAAAAAAAAAAGTTTTATTGTCTTAAAATTTCACACCAAATCAACCAAGTATTTTCTGTTTAGGTTTTTTGCTGAGAAGCTCAATTTTGGTCTCATCTGAACAAATCAGTGAGTTAAAAAAATATCTGTTGATCTTTGCAAATTCCACATATTAAAGTTTAAGGTTGAACAGAAAGATCCTTTTCTTCGCTTCTCTTCAAAACAGCCAGTCGGGCTCTAGATTGTGTCTAGTGGTTGTCACAGAAACGGGATGACCTCAAGATGCTGTTGTCTGCTGCTGTGACATTTGGAAATTTCTTTAACCTTCCTTACTATCCTGCTTAGCTCCCTTTTTTTTTAACTTGCCAAAAGATAAACTCGCAGTTCAGCAAACGCCTGTCAAATGAAATCACCAGGGCTGAAGCAACAAAACTCCAGCTGTTTTAAACTGATTTACTACTGTTCTGATTTTAGATACAGGTAACTTTGGTCTTTTAGCTTATTTCACATCTTATAGTCCGGTAGACTGCACTGTGTGAAACGAACCAAACCCTTTGAAGAACCTGTTCACCCAGCCGCCTGTGGTGGCGCTGCACCAAGAACCACTGAAGGAAACAACATGAAAACCTCTGAAGAAGACACGGAGCATGACTTCCTCCTTCATGAAGTGTAAACATAAGTGGAGAGATGTCAGATTGTAGCGGTTGTAGGATTTGAGCCATATCTTCCTCTAGTGCTGGACTTGTGTGTTTATTTTGGTGGTATTTACCCAGAATGCCCTGTGCTATAGGACCTAGGTTTTTAGGTGGATCAGAGATCAATTTATCACTTCACACCAGAGTTTTTGATTGCGTATTCACAGCTCTCCAAACGAGCCGGACTTTCTATGATAACAAACTAGAGTTTAATTAAAGCGAACTAAACAGGGCTGGTGTGAATGCATCCATGGTCCTTACTTGGATATCGTCACCTTACTAAAATAATGGCTTAAATCTTTTTTTTCTTCATCTTTTTTTTTGTTGCAGAAAGTTATATTTGCAAAAAAAAAAGCACTTTTGGCAAAAAAATGTCTATTTCAGGAAGACAATATGATGCTCTCCAGTTTTTCACATTTTCTAAAGAGGCAAAAGAGAAATGACCTTTGTCTCTCATTTGTACCACCTCAAAACAAGAAGTCATGGATTATAATTAAATGTTCTTATGCGTGAAACTTAAAATGACTTTTAGAGATGCATGTTGCACTGGCGATGTTGGTAAGAACAACAACAACAAAAAAAACCACAACAATTATTTGTCAAAATGCTTGAAGATGTATTTGGGGAACAGAATAAGCTGTTCCACATGGTAGCTGAATTACTGTGAGAACAACTTTGCCTCATTGTTCTCACAGTAATTTTGGTGACTTTAGTATGTTTGAGTTTTAACACTCAGGGAACTAAAGCAGAAAAAAAATACATGAAGTAATGCTAAAAAGCGCTGACGTTGCACATTAAATGCACACGTGTTGGGGAGGTCTCTGTTTGGCCCACCTGTCTTGGACAACTAGAAACATCTTTCTTCCAAAAAAAAACAAAAAACAAAAAAAGCCTTGAGAATACGAGAGGAAGAGGTGGAGATTTGCTGCAAAAAAAAAAGAAGGCTGTTTGTTTCGATCTTAAAGCTTTTCTCTCGGGGGAGCTCATTGGTTCATCTTCATACGGCAGGAAAAAAAAAAAAACAACCTCCTGTTGCATCAAATTCTGCTCAGGCTTTTTGTTTTTTTCTCCCCCCACTTTGCTTTACCTCGTGAATTTTGTTTTGTTCAGTTTTGTCTTTTTCTTTTTTTTTATTTTCTGCATTAGCGTCTGACTTTCCTCCCTGCAGAGGCTGTGAAACTTTTTGAAGCCTGTTTTTACTTTTCATATCAAGCTAAAGATATTGTTTTCCTCAGACATCCAACGTTATCCGACTTCAGAACAACTCGGATCACACCGCGACGTTGCTTAGAAATGCGTCTGGGGTTGTTTTCGCTTTATTTTTGGCCTAAACAACGCTGATGCTTCAGCTTGAAAGACTACAACCTCACTACCCCGGTGGAAAAGTCTTATTTCTGAAATCTGGGGAAGGTTCTAACGTAGACACGAGAAGATCTAACATATCACCCAACACAACGTCATGGTAAAAGAAAGGCAAATATACCGTACTATTACTTTTGACATTTTAACAGTTTTGAGGGGAATCTGCTGCGACAAAGACACGACGTACCTCATTTCATCGGACGGTGAGACTCGTCCAGTAAAGAGGAAGAGATATGAGACTTTCTCGCCACTTCTCCAAGTTCAAATTCAGAGTTCATCACACATATTAGCTGCTTTGCTCCCCCAGGATTCACAGATCATTTCTCGTCCCTGACATGGTGCATGTGGCAGTGCTGTGGGGCGGCTGATGGCGCGTGACATGGCCACTGTATGTGTGTGTGCGTTTGCTTGTTTGTATTGGAAGGGAGCATCAAACCTCCAGCCTTCAGCACCTCCTGCAGACTGCCGGCCCCTCAGGGCCCCGTCTTTCAACTCAGCCGCCTCCTTGTGTTGCGACTCTGTGGGAAGCTGAGGAAACACGCTAACTACATCCTCACCAGGCTGTGCAAGTCCTTTTCCAAGCAGACCTTGGAAAAAATAAATAAATAAGACAATCAGCAGACTATGCTGTTACCTTGCAGCTTTGACGATTAAACTTCTCTGTAGCCAAACGTTGGATCATCAGGATCTCCTGTCGGATGGTTCATTCTGTGCACAGGAAATGAAAAAATAACATTGGATCCAGCTCACTTGCACAAACCTCTGCAATCGTCACATTTTCATTTCACTTTTTTTAACCAGTTTTTTTTTCAAAATGGGGGGTATCATATAATTTTGCCCTCATGCAGTTGTACAGTTCTCTTTTTATGCTGTCTGAGTTTAGTAATCCTGTCTTGGCTTGTGTAGTAAACCAGGTTCTCTTGCACTAGTTTCTCGTCTCCTTCCTGAGCGCAGTGACTGCCGGACAACTTGTTTGTACTCATGTCTGTACGGATTAACGAGGCACATGAACCAAATTTGTTCAAATCCACAGTTCTCTGATTATTGTTTCTATGTTAATGGGGAGTTGGAGTTCTTTTACTGCTGTCAAGTAAAGGATTTTGCGTGGGAACGCACTGCATGTGGATGACTTCCTTGATTTGGATGATTGCTTGGGTCGTTTTGATGATCTGCACAACCAGTTGTAAGCTTTTGACTTCTCCTCTTATTAGAATCAGTTCTTTCTCTGTCAGTAGCCAGTAAGAATCTAGTCATCTTGTAATGCTTCATATTTCTTTTTAAAGTCCAGCATATGTTCCCCAGGAAAGGCTGATTAGATCAGGGGTTCCTCCATGTTTTTTGTCTACAGGTCTTACTTTTCCACGCTTTTAGTCCATTTTAAAACAATAAATACAGAACTTCACTAACCATATTTCTACATGGAATCTATTTTAAAAAAACTAGTTAGATGAACGAATAGGCTGGAAGGTAAACAGATGATGCATAGATGGATGGAAATATTCAACATATATAGCGGTTTTTCTATTTTTTTGCTTGTGTGACGCACTTTCTGGTATTTCCATGTGAAAAATGTAAATAAATAAATGTTACCTTGACAACGCAACAGAGAATCAAGTCTGAAAATGCTCAATATTTGCAAATTCTGCACTTGGAAAATCCACAAATCAAATCTCAAGTCTTTTCCTGACTTTGTATGACCGCTCGCCATCAGACCACGTCTTTAGCTTTGCAAGAATGCTGCAATTCCCCGGGGGAGGGGGCAGCGGGTCCATGAAAGGGGCCATTAAATCTAGAAATTTACCCAGGATAATGGTAGCTCTGGGGTCAAGAGTCCCGAAATTATGGGAAATGAACAGTTCACTAATGTTCCTGGAGAGAAGCGGGACGACGACGAGGAGGAAGGAGAGAGGAGGAAGGCCCTCTTTGCCTTATCACACCACAGAAAGCCTGCAATCATCCTCGGAGGCAGATTAGTGACCGGACCAGTGAGCCTACCAATACCCTTCACCGGCCGAGCAGGTGGCCTTCCATACCAAGTGCGGCACATTAATCCAGTCTGTTAACAAATAAGCAGCCTGACTAATAGAGCTCTGCCAGAGGCTAATGCCTGCTTCTGCTTCTGGGCGTACAGAGGGAGACCGGAGATCCAATGAGGCGAGCAGAGGAGAGCTGAGGAGGCGAAAGCGTAGCAAACTGCCCATCTTAGACGGCCTTGAACGGCCGGCGAGGCGTCGTCAGCAAATATCCTGCTGTTCTCCAGGAGTTCGGACCCGGCTTGTTGTCAGTCACACACAACATTAAGCGAGCGGCTCGTGATGCGTTTGGAAAGAGACCAAAAGGCTTTGCGGCGATTACGTCACCCAAAAGTAATTGGAATGGTTCCTGTAGGTGTGCAGGTTTGACGAAGGCTCGTGCACGGAGCCGTGTGCGTGCTCACACCAATACACGTTTCCCATCAAATGTACCAGTGCTGCATGTGCAATCGATAAAAATACTCTTTGAACTGGAATATTAGGCTGTTTATTTCAGTGAATTTTATCACTACAGGTGGATGTTTTGAAAACCTTTAGTTCTGTTAATTATGATGATTTTCCACTAACAGGAACAGAAAACATGACATTTAAAACTAGAATGTGGCATGGGTCAATAACAAAAAAAAAACCCTAATAAAATCAGAAATGTGGGTTTAAACTTATGAAACATAAGTTTTATATCTGCCTAAAGGTTATTTTCAAAATGTACTTTAAGTGTGATGAACATTTCTCTTCTGAACGTATAAATTATTGAAAATGACTGTAAATGGAAATATTTCATTGCTGTACAACAAACTGACCTGGAAAATAACTGATTACTTTCAAAATAGCTTTAGCAACTTATAGCTCTATCTTTGAAAAAAAATAGCACCTAAATTATTCTGTGTCTGGTTGTTATTTAAGGTAGTCACTATTATTATGGGTCAGTACATTTACTTGTCTGGTTATGAGAGTCAGTTTGTAATCATTTAGGTTTCTTGTAATATAATTTAATTCTTGGTTTTTAAGCACAGTGTATTGAACAGACCATAGCATGTTTTTAATTACACAAACATTTCTGATAATCACTCAGTTGTTAAGTGATATATTTCACTAAGCTAAGATGCGGAGTAAGATTAAATAAGCGTTCACTTCTTCCTACTGTTCCAACAGAAAAGTAGCGGTAAGTAAAGTATTTTGCTCCTGGTTGTGTTTGCACGTTTTCTCTTGTCCTACTGGTTACTTGTCTTTAATAAATAAATTCTGTTTTAATTTCTATGTAACGAGTCGTAGTTCAACCAGTAAAGACCATGACACATATTTTGTGTCACAATTTTTTTTTATTTTTGCACATGGCTTTCAGGTTGCTATGGACCCCATTACAGTAAACTTATGTAATAAAAACAGGTGTTCACGTAGCACTCTGCTGAACATCTGCAACATGGATACTTCTCTTATTAACTTTATCTTGCCCACGTTTTTGTATTTGAGCTCAGTTCCTGTTAGCAGTTGATTTGTCTCTGTACTTGTTCTGGGTTCCCCCCTCCGCCTGCCTTCGGTCCAGGGGCGGTCATGCTCCCTAATGGACCGGCTGACATGCGTTCAGCAGTAATGATCACCTTAAGGGATTTCTCCTCCATTTGTCTGAATGACGGACGCCCGTGAGGACGAATCAATAACCAGCCGGCCGCCGTCTCCCCGGCGACCGTTTTCATCTGAAATTTCCTCCGTCGTTTTGGGCGAACGCTTCCGGCTCAGGGCCACTTTTCCCTCCGTCTTTGATTCCTCAACGCAACGAACCATCTGAACCGACAGCAGCTTCCTTGGAAGTTCTTTTTTTTTCTTTTTTATTAATCTATAAAGCATCTAAAGAATCCAGCTAAACGCTGCATTGAAGAGAGAAAAAAACAAAACGAAGCAGAGCAGTGCGGTTCAGACTCGCATTACTATTCCCGCCTTGGGCAGGTTTTCGTCTCATGCAGCAATATTCCTCTTTTAATCACTTCAGCTCAATAGTAATGGCGTTTGAATTCATTTTTATCGTTTCCAAAGGCGGTTTAAGTTCATTTGTTGAAAGTGCTGTTGGATTCGATTACTGTAAACCTCTTTAGCAAAGACCGAGACCAAAAACTGAATGCTGCAGCCATTTGTGTTTCTCACAGCAACTGCGAAAATCAAATTATTGTGAATATTTTAATTGCGCAGAGCAATAAATTCAGTCAATGGAAGCAATTTTAGTGCACAACCGAAGAAAAACTCCACCTCTGGAACGTCTGGCCAAACGTTTTGAACCATTAGTTTGCCGCTGGTCATTGATTGGCAATTTCTTCAGGGTTAAAGCAGGGTGGTTAACAGGCGTCTCTTAAATCCCCTTGTCTTCATCAAGCCTTATTCCCTTCCTAATGAGGTTTATTAGATTACAACTCTACCTCACACGTTTAACAAAAAAGATTAAATTGCCAGGGCTCTGCTGGGAGCATGTTTTTTTTTTTCTTTCTTTTTTTTTCTATAGTACTCCAGAAATGAGTGAAAGTTTGGGAAACGTGAAGCGCTAAGCAGGAATAAGTCATTGGACATGCCGAGTCGGGCCCCGGAGGTGCGCAGGGCGCTCGAAGAGGCGCATAATGCCTGTCGGAAAGGCTCCTAAATGGAAGTGACGTGACAGCGCTAATGAGACGGCCTCGCATTACACGCGACTCCTGCCTGGGGAGCACATTACAGCTGACTTAATGAGAGGAGATATGGTACACAGACGCTTTTGTAGCTGAGCGATGAGAGCAGCGGCCGCGCCGGCGAGGAACAAGCTACCACTGCGAGCGAACACTTTGTTAAAGAGGCTGACAGGTCAAGCTACAGGAAGTGCCGTGGATAAACGCTTCACACGTCTGTGAGGATGTGGCTCAGAGTGTTGGGCTACATTAGACTCTGCTGGAGTAAGAAGAATAAATCCTTCTCTTATTTGGAGTTAGAAGCTTTATTATCACATGCTTTGAAAAAAGACTACGATGTTCTCGTATATTTATCCAAACTATTTTATTCAAAGCTGCAGTGTGTAACTTTTATTTAAAAAAATTTTTTTACATGATATCCACGTCATGAAAGCATGATATGACACAGATAATATGTGAAAAAATGAATCCGCTTCGCTTCCTCCTTTAGCTGCTATTGCCTTCTGAAGAAATGCACCAATCATAAACAACCAATCAGAGCCAGGAGGAGGGTCTTAACGCTGTCAATCACATGATGAACCGGCTGCTAAAACAGCCTAACAGTAGAGGAAAACCCATGCTAAGTAGCCTTAGCATTCACAACAAACTACGCTAGCTGCAACGTACCAGTGACAATCACACTAACATTTGGTTGACAGCACTAAGACCCGCCCCCTGGCTCTGATTGGTTGTTTCCAGCACTGAGATTCAGAAAGAACTTGATTTTCTTTTTTTTTTTCCACAGATGATCTGCCTCATACCATGCTGTCACGATATATTGTGAGAGTTTCAACAAATATGTAAATAAAATATATATTTTTTTAAGTTAAAATTCCCTCTAGGGCTGTACCGAATTAGAAAGAGATTGCATAATATTTTTTTTATTTTATTTTTTTAAATTTGTAAAAACCCAAAGAAATTGCCCACATTTTCCTCACTTCCTTTTCAGAAACCATGGGAACCCCCCTCCACCACTTTCCTTGAGCTTTAGGCTATAAGTCTCCTAAGTCTATACCAAGTGTGAATGTACAGTAAAGCTGAAAATTATTCATGCCCTTGGCAGATTTAGATTTCAAATTGTTTTCACTACCTGAGAAGCTCGTGAGACAGCAGGGCTTCCCGCAGGAAACTTCACCCCAGTGAATGCAGTATTTTTAACCAATTGCCTGGATGATAAAGATCTGTCTGTGATTGGCTGGGGGTGTGGTTCGTTTACATACACTATGAAGTCACAAGTGCAGACACGGAGCCAAGTGGGTGGTGGAACACATATTGAGCGAACGTGTGTGAGGTGTAAACACACACACCACATATTATTCTTTGTTCATAAAGACATACGCGGTTGCATCAGTCTGCTGTGCGCTCAACGCGCAGTCTACTGTAAAAGTTGCGCTTTTACAGGTTCACTTTGAGCAAACCAAACAAGTGGTGAGGATATTTGAAGGAATTGTCCTTTTTTATCAATCGTGAGTGCTTACAGGTCAAATCTACCTCTAGAACTGTGATTTGTGACCACACAAAATCATTCAGATGGCCTCAAATGACACCGCTAATTTAGTGCTATCAGAATATATATATGTCTGCAACACTTTTTAGATTATGCGTAAAAAGAGACTTTGCCATTCTTCCCAACAGACTTGGTCAATACCAGAATCTCGGTGTTTAGGGGGAGAGTTTTATTTGTGGCTTACAAATTTGCGGCCGGTCCAGTGTGTGGACAACCTGCTCTGGTCGACTCACGGCTGAGTGATGGATCTCTGACAGCTATTGACTGGGAGAAGAGAGCGGTGGGGAGTAAATCGAGGGTCACGGGAAGGTGTGTGTCAGAGGAGGGAGGTTGCAATTGTCCGTCCAGCTCTCCACAAGACACAAGTCACACCTCATTAGGTGGTAGTGGAAAAGGCAGCTCAGTCTGCCGAGAAGGCAGCGTCTTCTAGCCTAGCCACAAACACATACACACGCAAACACACACGCGCACTCTCCTGCCCCAATTACCCATATCCTGTCCCTTGAGCTGACTGGCTGAGTTATGCTGACAGGCGCCCCTCTGAAAAAGTGAGGGGAGAAAGTCAAAAGAAAGGGATGGAAGGAAAGGGAGGAAGAAGTGATGGAAGGGTGAAAGTTGGGGGAGGAGAACAGAGGAGAGAGAATAGACAGGGAGGGGCGAGGGGGGGAAGCGCATCACGTGGCACCAGGCAGAATGAATCATGTCTGCCTGTCACCTGCCACACACTGTAAATGGATGGGCCTGCAGTCTCACCATCAGCGCCTTATCTGGGCAACATGGGAAAAAAAAGTTAGCAAAAATGAGAGACAGAAGCAAAAAAAAATAAAAAATATTGAGGAGTTTCATCCGCTGCAAACTCACCGTAATTTGTTACATTTTGTAAAGACAAATATGACAGGAGGGAATTACTCTGCCACTATGGTAGCAGCCATTTGCAAATGCCATAAAACGCAGGTATAAATCTCCTCCGCGGATCCACTTAATCTCCGACTCTCGGGCTCTTCGGCGGCAGCTGTCTCCATCAAAGCTTGTGTTTACAGCGAGTCTCGAGTTTGGAAAGTATTGTGGAGCAGTGATAGAACTGGCTGGTACAGCTCCGGGACTGATGTTTGCTTTTGATAGTGACAAACAGCTGCCTTGGGCGCGAGATGACTTTGACACGTCTACTACTGGTTTATGCAGCAAACTGCGTGGCTAGTTCTGGAAAAACTCAGGAAAAGTTCTGGTGATGAGCTGTACTTTGTAAATGAAAAAAAAAGTGTTTCGTTTTCAACAATAGTATAAATATTTTTTTAAAAATTCAGGATTTTGATAAAAATGTTTGTCTGCAGTAAACTTCCAGGTTACACAGTGTCGTAGAGCATCATAGGAGCACACAGTAGATGGTCCAGGCCTCAAGGTCCAGTTTTCTAACAATTAAAGTGTCTTCAAGCTAAATATTCAGTTTGCATGCTGGATAATTAGCTTCAAGCTAAATATTTACTTAGCAACTTTGACATTTAGCTTCAAACTACATATTTAGCTTCAATTTAAAATTAAGCTAGTTAGCAGGCTTGCTAACTATTGCTTGCTAGCTAATAGTTGGCTAGCTTGCTTGCTAATTATTGAGTTTAAAGCTAACAAGTTAAATATTTAGCTTGTTAAGTACATATTTAACTTCAAACCATAGCTACTTATGTGTGTGGAGGATTGTTGGTTGGTCATTTTAGCTCCTGTTTCATTTTGTACCTTTTAAGGCCCATACATCTGTTTTCTCTCAGAGGGCTGATAGTCTCACAACCCAACATTTTGTCTTATGTATAATTTATTAGTCAAAAAAATTTATGTGGAATTGGTTCAAACAAAAGAGTACAAATATTGTCATCAGTGAGAATGAATTTCTGCATTCTCACTTAAGATCCTGCTCACATTTTTCGGTCGTTAATTACTTCTGGTATCTTCAACTAATTGTGCTAATTCATATATCAAAACGTTCAGCTTCTTCTGGAGATTTCTGCTATGACTTTTGCTAAAATTCACTATTGTACTTTTTGAAATAATTGCCCTTTTGTGCAAATTTTTTGCCCCATTGAAATACATGGTGGAATTCTCTGTTGTCAGATGCTAGAGTGTACAGTGTACTCTGCCGTTTTTGAACTTTTAATGCTTTTTGACAAACAAAATGATGCTGTTAATACATATTTTACTGTAGAGAAATAATTTATGCATTAAAATGTAGACATGTATGTCTACTTTAAGGAACTACTACTATCATTGCTACAGCTCTTTGTTTTCTGTCAAACTCCTCTGGAGTACAGCTAAGTCATGCCTTCTCCTATTCTTTCAATGTATTTTTCTCTTGTGCTCTGTTTCTGTCTGTGTGTTTGCATTCTGTTTGTCTACCTTTCTGTATGTCTTCTGCTTCTACTCGTTTTACTGTCTGCAAAGGTCTTCTGCAAACTTTAATACATTTTAACAATTCATATATCAAAATGTTCTGCTTCTTTTGCTCCTTTATGCTATTTGTTTTGCTATGTTTCACTTTTTCAAATATTTCTGGTTCTGTACTAATTTCTGCTTCTGCTAATTTATGCTTTTTGCTTTGTTTCACTGGTCAGCTTTTTCAAATATTTCTGGTTTTGTACTAATTTGCACTTCCTGTGCTAATTATACTATTTCTTAGCTCTGTTTCACTTTTTGACTTTTTCAAATAATTCAGGTTGCACACAAACTTCTGCTTCTTCTGCCGAATTCTGCTATACCTTTGCTAAATTTAAAAAATTTGCAAAAGATTTCTACCATGCATGACAGTAGCTTTCTTCTGCTTTTTTCTACATCTTATGCTTTGTTCTGCTTTTTCTTGCATTTCTGCAGCAGTCATTCTGCAAATATGATTTTCACGACTGTTTCGCTAGGAACAGCAATTTTTCTAGTTTAATTTTATCTTTGAAAAGTTTAAAATTCCCCAGAAACAAATAAAATCTGTG